>NW_017307017.1:673101-700784 GCF_000935625.1 Nanorana parkeri | reverse complement strand
TAAACATCCCAAAAAACGGATGTTTATATATATAATTATTCTAGTTTAATTTCTATGAATATTTTGCACTTTGCACTTTTTTAAATATATTTTTGATATATATCTGAAAAAAGGGATTGTAATTCTGACCAGGAACTTTTGCCATACATAAGCCTTTGTCAAACAACACAGGCAAAATCGTGACACTGCTTAAAGTTGTGTCTACTTTAAAACACACACAGGGACTATGGGGAATAAAACTAGCCACCCTCCAGAAGCAAGGACAGCGTTAACACCAATTCAGAGATGATTTGAGGATCTACAGCCGAGTGATACACAAATAAACAACATTTTTGTTAAAAGTTAGGGTAATTGAATGCATTTTTAAGATTTAACTTCCGAGTTTAGTTTCACTTTATGCCATTAGATCTTTATGGTAGTCAGATAACAAGCATTTTCAGTAGAAGTCAACAATTGCAGCCTTCATATTTTTCACAGCACAGGTATTCTTTAGGTTGGCATCAAACTCAGCGTGGCTTGAAGAAGTTTAGTGTGGCTTTTCCCCTCCTACCACCTAAGCTTCTGTAATGGTCCCCTAATGTGATATGCAGCTTTAATAACAAATAGTAAGGCTTGTAAGATGGGAGGAGCAGAGCCACACTTGACTTGTGGTGGAGATATACCTTCAGATGCCTTTTTTTCTGGATCTGCTCATAGTTTCTGATATGTGGTGTTCACTAAAGATAACCTCTGCTTATACGGATGCATTTTTAATTATGTACTTAGTTTGAATTGCCCAGGTTCATTAAGGTTGCTGTTTTTTTTTTTTAACAAATGGCACACAATGGGGGGCAATGCAGTAAAGCATTTGTAATACTTTTCTGGTGTTATGACCTTATTAGAAAGTTCTGCATCTCATTTATGAAACCCATGTGTTTTCTTGCTATCACCAACGCCTGCAACAAATTCAGACACTTTTTTATTCTGGCGCTATGGCTGTGAAAAATTCATTAAAAATAATTGCCAAATCGGAGATAAAAAAAAGTGGAAGTAAATAAAGCCTCTTCTGCGTTGGTGTATATTTTGTTGCACATACAAGTATTGTGTCACAGACAAATTCTTTCTGAGACAATTCTGCAACAGATTCATATACAACTTACTAACAGTTACATGAATCTGCCGCAAACTGCATCATTTGTTACATGGGCAGGAGACAGATTTCTAATGAGTGTCTACAACACTCCTTATGAATTCCAGGAAATATGTTTCTATTGGTATATTGTTATTGAACAAGCGGTTTAAGCAATTTAAAGTAATTGATGAATATGAGTCCATGAGAAAATGACATTTTAATAAGAGGCTAATTATTATTTTTATCATACGTCAGGATTTCCAATCAAGTTAAATGTGGGTGAGACATACCTGCGTATAACAAAAAAACACACACACAAATTTGGTTACCCGATCTTTTATTAGAAATCTGCTGAAGTACAAAATAGAATATAGAGCCCACGTGGAGGTGCATCATACTGGAGTTACAAAGGATTCATTGAGCCTTGAGCCAGCAGATAGTTTGCAAATTATAAAAGTTAAAACTGACAAAGCAACAGATATATTTTTGCATGGCTAGTGCATGCATGATAAGTAGTGTGTGAGGTGTAAAGCTGGGTATACATAGTTGAATTGTTTCTGTTCAGCTTTCGGGCTGAACAGAAAAAAAAACAGGCTTCCTCCCACTGCAGCCATTGCAGTTGGACAGTCAGGCCCGCTGGCTGTCAAAATACCTAAACAGTGCCTGCATCTGACTGGATGGAGGCACTGTTTGGCTGACAGCTTTAAATGGAAGGATGTCGGGCTGCAGCAAGAAGAAAGGGCCACCCACTGAGCACATTTCTGCCTGTTAATCAAAAACCGGCTAAAATTGGAGCCAGCTTAACACTTTCAGTTATTGGCATTGTCAGTACTCCCCCTGACAATGCCTTTATCTTCTTTTCTCTCTAGAAGGACAGCACAATCTTTGTTCAGGCATCTCTTGGGGTCTACTGCATTTACTTGCTGGGTGAGAGATGACAGAATTATGTAAACTGTGGTACCTCTGCAGTTCTTGCCTGTTACCATATTTGATCTCTAGGGGAAAAGAAACTGAAGAAATGCCTCCTCCTGTCTGCAGCAAGTGTATGACATCATCTTAGTCTAGGCAAAGTCACTTGCCTGAAGCTGAAGCACTGCTTTTTAATGATAAAAGTGGAGCTTTTTAAAATGTGTAATGTTGCTGTATATTGTAACATGTCAAAAAACAATTTATGCAAACAGGTACATTTCTGAACAGTCCACTATAAGGACTGTTGCTATTGTCTATAGCAGTGGGTGTGCTGCCAGGGAGTAATCTACATTCATGAGCCTACTAGAAGAAAAACACTGAACAAATCCTTGGGATGTTATTATAGAGGAAAAAACATTGGTGCCTCTCTCACATTTGCTAAAGGCTAGCTGGATATGACACATCACTTGTGCAGTAGTGTTCTGTAAACAGATGAGATAAAAGATAACCCTTTGTTAAATGTACTCAACATTATTTTTAGACAGAGACCAAAACCTTGTCCCATTTGTGTACCAGAGTATAGGGAACGTAATGTGGGTCTGCTTTGCTGCCTCAAGGACTAAATATGGTAGTTTGGCGTCATTTCATTCAATTCATATCAGAATATTCTGCAGCTGTATCTAAAAACCTAAATGAAGTTGGGTTGTGCAACATGACAATGATACCACAATAAAAAGGCTCAGGCAGGGTCCACACCCTGATTAAAACCATAACTGGGGTCACGATGAAATTCTACCCAGCTAGCCTCATATTATATCATGTTGATGACACACTCCATGTTTCTAAAAAATCCCTTTCAATTCACCTACTGAATGCGGCAAAAACGGTGATTCCTAGACACTGGAAGTCGCCATCCCCACCAACGATTCGGGAGTGGCTCTCCTGAATAGATACAATATCGGCCATTGAAGAACTTATCCACTCTGGCAGAGATGACATTTCCAAGTATCTTAAAACCTGGACGTTGTGGCATTTATTCCAAGACTCAGATGCATGTAAAGATTTAAGACGGTAACACTACTCCTATCTGCTCTGTACTATGCTGTGATTTCCCCCTACCTTGACAGCTAAACCCTCCTTGCTATACGCCTTTCCTAATGTTTAGGGGTCACATTAACCCTGCAGAGTTAGTGGGATCTGTTAATTCTTTGGCCCACCCGATTGAGGTATACATGTATTCCTTTCCATCCTAATATGTAAATTAATGTGATACCAGTACAATGGAATAGGAGCTCCCATGTTGGGTCCCACTCAGCCAATGTTATTGTACCCTCTTTGGTTTATTGCTTTGTAACACAGTTTTGGATATCACATGGCTTTTTTTGATTATCAGTTTAATGCCTATGTACTTGTCATTGTCAAGGCTCTAAACAATAAAAACATTTTTTACTTGTGGGAAAAAAAAGGCTCAGGCAGAAGACATTTTAGAATGGTCTGTTCAGGGTCCTGTCATCAATTTAATTTAAATGATGTGCCACAATTTGAAGCAGTACCTTCAAGCAAGGCAACATCTAAGAACAGGTTTGTATTAATCAAGTGGCCAAAATGCTTCCTAACTGCTGCACAGAAATGATCAGCAGCTGGTTGTGTTTATTGCCAATAAAAAATAATCAATTTATTTAAATATAAGCCATTTGATGGTTTAAACCATTTGTTTAGTAAACGTACGGTAATGTAGAATGTTGAGTGTGTTGTTTGTTAAAAAAAGACTCATTATTTTTTGTGGCTTACTGTAGATGAAAATCAGTTCATGTGTTTGCAGATGCTCATTAAGAAATCCGGCACATTACTAAGATTTTCAGACTTTTTCTTGCTGTATATAGTTGGGAAGAAAGTTTGTGAGCCCTTATTAGTTTTCTTGGTTTCTGCATGAATGGCTCTTAAATTGTATTCTTACCTTTTTATAAGTCATAATAACAAACCGAGATGCACCGATACCAAGTACCGTACTCAGTACAAGTACAGATACTTTTTGAGCTCCAAGACTACACTAGAGAACAATTCAAAAGTTAGGAGGAGCTGTCATTTGTAAGGAGCACACGGAGCTCCTGAGATTTGTACATCTCTGTTTTAATGTCTGATTTTGATTTTATAAACATATATTCGGGATGCACCGATACCAGTTTTTCAAGTACAAGTACTGATTCTTGCCCAAGTACTCACAGATAAAAGTACAGATACATTTCTGTTTATTGTCATGTGACAGCTTTTCTAAAACAATACAGACAAATAATTTCAGGACAGTGGTGGAGTGCAAGAGCCAGGTCCCAGCTGTAACCGCTGCAACCCTAGTAGTTCTCATGAAAATGCCAAGTATCGGCACTGGTATCTGAACTGGTATCGGTGCATCCCTAATTAATATATGTATATATATATATATATAGTTTAACAAGCAATAGCATTGATGGAAGTATGTGAACCTCTATCATTATGACATTGTAAAGAATAAAGAGAGAGCAAAAAGAGTAACATGACGGTAATAAAGATGTCACAGTTTTGATTTCATAGTAAAAAATGTGAAATATGACTTGGTCAGAAGAGATTTCATAGGACCTCTCATCATTAAATAAATGTTTTAATTTAATGAGAAAAACTGATCACAAAAATAAATGTTTGTGTTTACAAAATGTTATCTTATAGTTCATAGTAGTACCAATGCTATATAAAGATCTGAGGTGTACATAAGTCAATGCACTCATATCAGTTCAGATCATAAGGAAGGGAAGAGAGATAATTAAGTCCATGCCCCATTCCCAGTGTTGACAATCCAAGTAAAACAAAATCACTAACTTTGAGGAAAAATAAGCAACTATACTCTAAAAATCTGGAATATTGCCTAGCAGTACCTCCTTGGCATATTGCGATGTGTAACTATAAATGTAAACGTGTAAGTACCTGGGTTTGACCTGGTATCAGCCTCCTGCAGTTCCTGTACAGCTGAATTGTGAGAGAAAAACGTAGTAGAAGGAGCCAATCAGTTCATGTGCTTACAAGAAGCATACTGATAGTAGGTGAGAGGAGTGACAGAGGAGCTCATCACTGTGCTGCTACTTCTTTCACTGTATAGCCACAGGAAGGGGGCAGGTCCAGAATAACCTGGGTTTAGAGGAAGTGGGTTGAATAATACTGGCTATCAGATTGAGCACCTCTAGCAGCAGAAAAAGTGCTGTGGGAGAAAATCTGTAGATTGAAGCTAAATATTGCAGCAAAAGCTGGGTGTATTACCTTAACTTTATCTTGTTCTTTTTGGCTTTAAAGCTTATACACGTTTATTGAAATATATTACTGTAAAATCTTAGCCATTAGGTGCCTGAAAATATTTTAATTGTTCCTCTTGATGATCCTGGATCATTGAACCAGACTGTATATAAGGAAGCAATGAAAATCCAGGTTCTCTATGGCTAGTAGAGGCTCTGGCAGTTCAATGGTGTGGTGTGGGCCGTACTTAATCTAGACTTGAAGAGAATTCAATGACCAGTGTACAGCTCTAAACCCAGAGAAGCTTCCATCCAGTCAATGAGGAAATGATTGAATCACACAAAGACACAAAATTAGTTACATCATGCAATATTGTATTGATCCAAAATGCAGGTATAAATCAACAAAAGAGGAGGCTAGAAAAATCCATACATTAGAATGGCAAAGTCAGAGTTCTGAATTAAACATAATAGAAATGCTGTGCTCTCATATGAAACAGTCTAACCAAGTAATATGTCTCACAAATGTACATGAAAATGAACAAACAGCCAAAAAAACACATTTTAATCATTGTGCTAGTCTGATCAGCAGTTACTGAAACCATTTTCTTGAGGATCTCACCAATGAAGGCTAATCCACAAGTTACTATATAAGGTATCATATACTTTCCACCTCTATTGTTTAACCATTTGTTCAGTAGAGATATGGCAAATAAAATGTTTTTGTTAAATAAGACTATACAATATATTATTATGATTTACACAAAGATCAGATCACATTTCAGGAGCCAAACATAATGAAATTCTTAAAGTCTCACAAGCCTTTTCTTATTAACGTTATATATTAGGAACAGTTGAAATGTATTGACTCAGCATGTTTTAAAAGTGCTACCACTTACTAAGTTAAAGCCATGGCACAAGCAATACGTTTTACATATATTTCTGAAATGATCTTCCTTTATAGCTTTCTTTTTCTTGCCACATCATTTTATTTATTTATAATGAGCTAGTGTTTTCTGCTGCCCTGTACTGTTTAATTGGGGAGTAAATAATGTATGTTCATCTCATACGGAAACATAGTAATAGAATATGGAGAAGATCCAGCTCAATGCAACTTAACAACCCATGTTGGTATTGCCTTTAATATTTTCCATTGCAAGCTCATATAATAGAAATAGCATGTTTTTTACAAGGGTCTCTTTTATGATGTCCAGTGAGAAAAAACAAATTCAATGTGTAGATTATTTGGATGTTTAGTTTGCAGTTGTCCAACTACTGGGACATGTGCTTCAAGAGTTATGATATGATGATGATGGACTAGTTAAGGACATACAAACACAGGAAATGCCAAGTAAGTGCACAGCCAAGAACACGTTGGGATTCCGGTTAAAGAAGGACTAAAGCCCAATCTTTTTTTTAATTCGTTTCGAATGGGCAAAGGTTTATAACCCCTGTTAGCATTTTGTGCCATCTGGGTCCCATTGGGGAGATTTCTCTTCACATCCTGTCTGATAGTTACAACAGAAAGCGAGAGGGTATCCCTCCAAAGAGATGGAAATCCCTGGTGGTCAGCAAGATCATCAAAACTAGCATCCACATTGGAAGATTTCCAATCTATTCATGTTCTGATGACAACCAAATGTTTAGAATTTTCTTTCAGAATAATGTAGCGCAATTGGTAACCTCCTGGCACATAGTTTTTAAAAAAATTGCTTTTCTGTTAACCAATAGTAACATTTGCAATGTCCCAGACCCATGTACTTGGTAATAAATGTCCTAGGTGCATTCTTCTCAGGGTGAAGTTCTTGTCATTGGGTGGTATGAATGATGAGTGCCACTCATTTTTAGAGATTTTAAGAGCATGTGCATGAAGAATAGACGGGAAGGAGGGTGAAGGTAGCACAGAATTCCTGTAGGTTTACATCAAAACACAGTCCTTTGGTCTTCTGCATAGTCTTCTAACTTTCTTGGTCCCTGCCTCACAGAGCTTTACTGACTGGACACTTAAACTTGAAAATTGGCTCCTTGACAACTGAGGTCCCTGTGTATGCTCAGTCTTAAAGTTCATGGCAGGACAGCAGTGGGAAGGTTCCTGTGTAGCTTCCCAATTCAGTCACTCACCAATTCTTTGTGGGGGACAACTTAAGCTCTGCTCCCTCAAGGCCTGTATCACTCCATGGCAGCCAGTACCTTAGGGATACCTCCCAGGAGGAGGGATCCCCACAACGTCCCATATCCCTAGGCCCTCAGTGGTTACAGATGCATACTCTGAGGATAAAAATCCTGGAGGGAAGACCATGTGTCATGAAGTGCCTCAGATATTTAACAGTTCTCCCAGCATGCACAGCAGCCCCCCCCCCCCCCATAAAACATCATTAATATAGAGTGTTATCTCTATCACACCTTGCTGGAGCAAACTCAACATAGCAGGTGACTGAGAATAATCCCTCCACACTTAGAGAACACAAGCCAGCACAAAGCTGAGCTGACTAACCTCCCACTGACAGATTATAAAAATACAAAAAGGAGTAAAACAAAATCTACATCCCTACAGTAATGAAAACATGACAGGTGTTCTAATCCCTCTGCAGTATATCCAAAACTAATAAAAAATTGTTTTGGCTTCAATTGCACTTTAAGTAGGGAATACGAAGAAACTCATTATTCTTCCAAGTCTTCCTAAAAATGATCCAGGTGATCTGACCTGTATTAGTCTTGTAAAACCTAGACCTTAATGTTAGAATTATGGTTTCTCTATGAACCAGCACAAACAGGATATGTTACATTGCCTGAGCATCTATGTCATGGTTCAATTGGGTCAGCCACATAGATCAACGCACCTCACCAATGCTGCGAGTAAAGAGTTTTACACTTTTTCTTTCCTGCAGGAATTTTCTATCCAAATTACTAGATAGCATTACAGTGTCTTTAGAGGAACAAAACATTGTTCAGTTCGGGTTTCTATTTATATTGCTGTTTTTTTCTGTCTGAGAGATTGGTTTTGATTTTTTCAGTACTACTTTGGAGGTTATTACATGGTCTATGTGGTAAGGTATAACAACCCAGCCTCGAGTTTATTGAATGTTACTTAATGTTCTAGACCTGGTCTGTTAAGAAATTGATTTATGTCTTACACAAAGATGTTTGTCAGATCAGGCAATATCATACTTGACAATATATAAAAGGAGTGTTTCATGCCAGCACAGTTCATCAGCATCACTTAGAAGTGTCCTTCCAACATTTCTGCCTTTCTATAGTAATCTCCACATCTAAAGAGAACGGAGAGGCAATCTGGGGTTGAGAACAATTATAGAAAAGAGCAACAAACTAAAAGGTTTGGTTTGCCCAACAGGCTCGGTGGTGTAATCAATATATCAAACAATGAGAAGGTGACCAGATCTTTCACAGATGGGCTTTCCTAAAGTGTATTTCACCTTTTGTAGTCAAACTGGAATAAACCCTATTTTATATTTGTTATACAGTGAGGAAAATGATTATTTGATCCCCTGCAGATTTTGTAAGTTTGCCCACTTACAAAGAAATGAAAGGTCTATAATGTTTATCATACGTGTATTTTAAATGATTGAGACAGAATATCAACCAAAAATCCAGAAAAAGCACATGATGCAAATGTTATAAATTGAGTTGCAGTTAAGTGAGTAAAATAAGTATTTGATCCCCAAGTAAAACATGACTTAGTACTTTGTGGAGAAACCAAGGGACCTTGTGGGCGCTGCAGGATCTCAATCCATGCCGGTATATTGTGTTACCGATGGTTTGTTTGGTGACTGTGGTCCCAACTGCCTTGAGATCATTTACAAGCTCCTACCGTGTAGTTCTGGGCTGATCCCTCACTTTTCTCATGATCGTCCTTACTCCATGAGGCGAAATCATGGAATCAAATGCATGGAGCTCCAGACCGAGGGAGATTGATGGTTATTTTGTATTCCTTCAATTTGCGAATAGTCGCTCCAACAGTTGTTTCCTTCTCACCAAGCTTCTTGCTGATATTCTTGTAGCCCATTCCAGCCTTGTGCAGGTCTACAATCTTGTCCCCAACGTCCTTTGACAGCTCTTTGGTCTTGCCTATGGTGGTGAGGTTTGAATGGAAAAAAGAGATTCTATGGACAGGATTCTTGTATATACATAACGAGTTGTCGTTAGGAGAACCTTCTTAGATTGACAGGACTAATCTGTGTACCACATAGCCAGTCTGTGGGAGGAGCCAGAATTATTGTTGGTTGGTAGAGGATCAAATACTAATTTTACTCACTGAACGGCAACTGAATTTATAACATTTGTATCTTGTGTTTTTTCTGGATTTTTGGTTGATATTCTGTCTCTATCATTTAAAATACACATATGATACACATGATAGACCTTTCATTTCGTTGTCAGTGGGCAAACTTCCAAAATCTGCAGGGAATCAAATAATTATTTCCCTCATTGTATGTTCTCATTTACATAGCATAACTTAAAAAAACGTTGCATGCAGCTTACATGCAAATGCTAAGTGCTTTTTACCTGCTTAAAATTCCTACCTAGCTTTCCCCCGGTAATGTTAAGGAGGGGGCTGTGGGAAGTTATGGTTACTCTAATGAACCCTGTCGGTACTGTGCTGGCAGATTTAATTATCGGTGAAGATGGCAGATTTCATTATCAGTTATCAGTTCTAGACTAGATTTGAACTCAGCCTGTCCTATCAGTGTTAGAGACTTGGAAGCATTGTATGATAAGGAGAGGAAGGTCAGTCTGTGCCTCAAATCTGACCCTTTAGTTTCACTTTCCCACTGCTTAGAGTAGCCTGGAATCTGCGCAAAGGCCTTCACCAAAGAAACAGCTAAAAGTTAATAAACATGTATTGTTAAAATGTATTTGTAGGTATGTTGTGTAAATGGGAACACATAACAAACATAGTTGAGCTTTCTCAGATTTGACTGTGAACATGAAAATACAAGTTAAAGCTAAACTGTAGACAAACAGCTAAATAAACAGATTTAACACATATATGCTCCAGAGCACACCCTGCTCTAGGAGGAGAGGGGACCTGATTTTTTTTGCTGCAGTTTCACTTTTACAAAAGGTTCCCTCCCCCTCCTCCCAAAGCTGATATTGTACAGTTAAAGGAAACGTAGCAGACTGATGAGCTTATTTCACTGTTAGTTTTCTCTCTCTTCCTATCAGCACACGTCTTGCACTGCAGTACCCTGATTGACTCCTTGTGCTGTTTCTCCCTACCCATCTCTGAGCTCTGCTGTACAGAATGCACAGTAGACTGCACGGTGCTGATACCGTCAAATGTATGTACTTGTACTGCATTCTTTTCAAAATGTAAATGTAATGATGTTTTAAAGATTACAGAGCTGCACACATTTGTGCATTTTATATATGCATTGATTTCACTTATCACAATGAAGCACGGTCCTCAAAGATGCACATCTCAGAGTCATGATTGTTAACCTTTTATTCAGTATATAGTTCCTAATTTTAAAAAGTAAACTCCAGGCAAGCTCTGACGGGCTCACTCCATGTGTGTGATCAGTCCTACACATCCTCCTTTCTAAGATGCTTCCACATGTGCTAGCACCTCTGCCTCCTCCACATACAATGCAAGGCTAAAAGTCCTGCATTGCACATTTAGATGCCAAGGGATTGCCCACCACCCAGAACATCAGGAAGAAGAGGAGAGCACTGGAGCCTGCCGGTCCAGTGTTTAAGGTATGTAATATAGCTTATTTTTCTAGACCTAAAAGCATTTAACCCTTACAGTGCAGAGGGTGCCCCCTGCAATTTTCTTAAAGCCCAAGGTTCAGCTTTAAGTGACAAAACCCATGTTTATAAAAATCACAAAGTAGACTGAACTGGAGCGGTGGCCTAATACACAGCTGCATCATCCATTACGTGAATGGAGAGATTACAAGTCCCATCTACCTCCGCAGCAGAGGCATTCTGAATGGAGAACAAGGACAGTGACTTCATCGCAATTGTAGTCTTGTAGTCCATTGATTACTTCCTCTAGCCCATAGCTGAAGGTCTGTACCTCAGTATAGACCTGAAGCTAGGGGAAGATTCTGCAGGAGCTTGTTCACTCCACCTGCAATCCACTTATCATGGTTGCAATGCTTTGCAGACTTCACTGCAAAAAATATATATTTGTTTAATTTTATTAATGTGGGTGCATTTATTAAAGTTTCACAAAAGATGGACTATGCCTGTAATGAAATGTTCTTCTTGGATCATTTTGTCTCTATACACAATTCAAAAATTAGGTTACTACTTGTGTGGTTTTAATAGGTTCAAGCTATGGGTCCTTCCAATGGTCTAAACAGGAAATATATCAAAGCTTCAGCATGCAGTATTTATTGGACTGAAACTGCGGGTTTGATTTACTAAAGGAATAAAGACAGGTAAATTAGCAAATTGAATGTGTACTTTAAAAATGCATCCCCCCCAACCCAATGATACCTGCCTCTACTTTCTCTATTGCAGAAATAACTGGTGCTCGCTGGTATGGGAGAGCATATGATCAGGGGTCTTGCAGCCAGGACCTACCTTTTAATGAGGCAGCCTGCCACCCCCTTTCCGGCCCTTCCCCCCTGCCTCCCCCCCTCGCCTGAGGTGGCAAAAAGGCTAGGGACACCACTGCTTGCAACCAATTGCTAAGCACATGACAGAAGCAGTGACTTAATTGCACTGGGGATGTTGGTGCTGGCTGTGACCGAGCAGGGAGTATTGGAGAAGCTCTGTCCAAGTGAGTATCAATGGCGCCTTTCCAAAGACACTGTCACCATATCTCATTAAGGTCAAACTACAGGCATCCACCACATTGCCCTGCTCTGAGTTTTTTTCTATGGTGAGATAATGGGTTTGAGTGCTGAACATCATAAAGTGGTGCCAGAAAGTGAAATTTTTTTGTTACAAAACCGGTATTGGTTATGTGATTATAGTAAGCAGACCCTTTTGTTTAGCACCCCCTTTTAGCAAGTACATCGGATTATCACTACCTACAGAAGGGGAACCGATGAGTATGTTTAGTACAGTTTGCTAAAATTCTTGCAATGTATACAGTATATTTGACCTTACGGTATTATTATCCTTATTATTATTCAGGATTTATATCAAGGCAACAGTTTGCACAGAGCAAACTGCCCATTGGATTTTACAATCTAAAAGGGAGGGGCAAGTGATACAAAAGGTGGTGGCTGTGTGGGAATAAGTTGTTTGAGAAAGTAATAGTTCAGTTGTTAGATAAAGGTGAAGAAATATGTTTTCAGGGATGAAGCAGTATTAAACTCTGTTTGTTTTCAATAATGAATGACAGCTGACTCCAACTCTCTTAGCTCAACTTCCCTGAACTTCCTCTCCAGTACAAGATCACAAAGGACAGCACAGTCTCCATCTGCTAGCTTGGATAATGAAAGAGGAGGGAGGAGCAGGAGAGGGGTATGGGTTGCCTTGCTGCGCCTGTGTGTTTGTGGAAACGTACAGCTTACTAGTACATACAAGCGTGGCTCTATAAGACCCTGCAAGGAAATAAAGTTACCCTGAGGGCAGGTTCACACCATTTTCCAGATGTCCGTTCTTATTTTGTCTGGTCTGGAATGCACTGGGAATGCGGGCAGGTTCTGTCAGAACCACGTACCTTAGAGGAGTCTGAGATGATGAGGAAGGCCTCTCTTGGAGCTCAAGTCCAAGAACCCCTGGAGGTGGATCAGGTGCACTAGGACAGGAGCGGCACGAGTGCTGGTAACAGCGAAGTCCAAGACAAGCTGGATCTGCTGGGTTCACACCTAGGCGTATCGAATATGCGCGTTTGTCGCGCGGTTCGTGTTGCGCGTTTTTACCGCGATTCGCGGTAAAAAAAAGCACTACAAACATGCGTTTCCGAGGGCTACCTGGCTGTATCCCAATGGATACGCGCGACAAAAACGCCCCAAAGAAGCTCCTGTACTTCTTTGGGCATATGCCATTTTGTAGCGCGTTCAGACGGGCTGAAATACGCCCAGGTGTGAACCATACCCATAGGAAACAATGGGATTTGAGCATTTTGCAGAGCGTTCGAATGCGCTACAAAACGCCCAGGTGTGAACCAGGCCTAAGAGTTTAGCAGGGAGGTACAAGGACAGTAGACAAGGCATAGTCAGTAACAGGCCGGATCAGCAACTTGCGGGCAGCAAAGAACAGAGCAGCAGGCAAGTGCGTGGTCAGAAACAAGCTGAGGTTGAGGGAATCCAGAAGAGCAGTAGAATAGATAGCCAAACCGGGTGAAACACCAGAAGATCAAAGTCAGGATGCTGGGTTCAGGTTACAGGTACAGGGAACAGCTGAAGACCAGTCAGCACTGGAGGTTAGCATGTCACAGCCTTAAATAACCCGTTTAGCTCCTAAATCCGCGAAACACGCATGCGCACGTCAGCGCGCACGCCAACGTGCACACGCCTGCGCAGAGGTGCACAATTTTGTGAGCCAAACTATGCCCATGCGCATGTGCAGGTGCCCGTGCAGGATTTTGGGCACAAGGGCCAAGCCTGGCTTCCCGCACTTCCAGTAAATTCCAGACCCGAGAAAATAAGACGAGCAGTATTTTTCAGGTCTGGTACGGACTGCGTTGGTGTGAACAGAGGCCAGAAATAGCATAGGGATACATTAGGATGCATTTTGGTTCCGGAAACAATCTGGTCTGATCTGGAGATAATCTGGATGTGGTATGAATGGGCCCTCAAAAAGGATATCAGGGCCAGTGCTCAGGGGACCAGCTGATTCTGCAGGAAGCTAAAACTGTTAAACATCAAGAAGCAGCATCCATTGTAAGTGATGACTTTATTATTACTTTAATGGGGCTATTTTCTTCTATACAACCTGAAGATGTCAAATGTATATATTAAGAGGTTAATCCCATGTTTATATTACCAGTGAGCCTGACATTAAGCAGATAAAATACAGGAAAGGTGAAAATGAAAAGTGAAATCTGTGCTATAGTTGTGTTAAATTATTCATCAGATTACACAAAGGTGGATAAACGGCTCTGTAGGTGCTTTAGTTTTATACTGATGTTCATACAAGAGCAGTTGTTCATGCAAAAAAACACCCATGCAGCCATATAAACTGCAGGAAACAGTCACAACAGATTTTGAATTGTTGTATTAAGTGTTGAAAATGCAGGATGTGTCTATATTATATGTTTATCTTAAACTCTGTGCTTGAAGTAGTTATATTTCCATTTTAAAAAGGACATTCTTGAAAAATTGGGCAAGATGAATGCTTGCTGATACTTAAGTGATTGCTTTTCAGGATTGGATATGTTATGGCCTTTGTATTGTGTTGCTAGATTTTCTCTCCATTTCTTTTTCTAATGCCTGTTGCATCCATTATAAGCAAATGTAATTTCTTTTTTCTGGTTTTATATATCTTCAGTGCTGAGCAGCATTAGGGAGAGTGAAACAGAAAATATTCTTTGTAAACAGCACCAATTCTTAAAGGAAACCCGTGTCTACTTAAAATGTACAGTATCTAAACCCAAAGACAAACTTTTAATAGATTGCAGTTTATCAATCCCTAAATGTGGTGGCTGCATTTGCTTTTTTTAGGCTTTTTTCTTTATTTTAACCTGGTGATCCAGCCTGTAAGTCTGTCTTTCGACTTCATTTAACAGACCATCCTGTCCAGCAAATCTGGCAGACATATGATTGTGACAAATCAGTCAACACTGACAGCAGTGGTTACAGTGGTCAGCTTCTATTCATTTATGTGAAACATTTATCCCAAAAGGAACAAAAAATCCTCTTGCTGTTACTGCTTAAAAAGTGTTAGCTGGAGTTCAGCTTTATTTGTTAGTCCATCTAAATCTTCTAGTTAATTTTACACGACTCTATCCACAGGCTGACAATGCTGCTGTCCATGAGTGTCTGCATTCTCCTCCATGGAGTGGAGCCACTTTAAGACAGCAAGTATTTTAATGGCTGGATCACCAGGTGAAAGTTGAGGGGAAAAAAACCCTAAAAAAAAAACCACATTTGGGGCTGGTAAACTGCAACATATAGTGTATAACATATAGTCGAACATAACGCTGTTCGGCTATTCACTTCAAGCTTGTACAGCTACTTTCAGCCGTACATCGGCTTGCTTCGGCTGGCTTTGGTTCAGCCGAAAATGCCCAGCATGTGTGACTGAGCCGAAGTGAAGAAGGAATTCGACTCAGCCGATCCAACATCGGCATTCGGCTCGGCTATTCTGCTCGGTACCTTCGTGGTACCGAGCAGAATAGAAAAACAGTGAAAAAAGCTGGGGAAAAAAAGGAGAAAAAATGTTTACAAACTAAATAATTACAGAATTAATTAGCAGTAATTACAGAAAAAAAAAATAAAGATTATTGGAAAAAAAAAAGATTATTGAAAGAAGAAAAATAAAAAAAAGAAACAATTGGGCGGAACTAGCAGTGACCGCTAGTTCCGCCCAACTGTTTCCTATTGGCCAGAACCTGCTAGAGTCGTGACGTCATGACCGGCTCCGCCAAGTTGTCATTGTTTAATGACAGTTCAGCGTCCCCAGGTAATCTGGGGACCCTGATCTGTCTTTGCAACTGGGCAGAGTCAGCCGTGAGATCACACCTGGCTCCGCCCAGCTATCAGTTGCGAGGCTTTCACCCCGTTTCGGGTTTCACTTCGGCTCAGTCGAGCCGAAGCATATGCCTTCAGCTCGGCTGAGCCTCTTGGCCAGCTTCTTGAGCTGTAGGGCTATAGTGAATAGCCCGTACAGCAGCCTTTCGGTTCTACTGAACCGAAGGGCTCAAGCGGCCAAGCTAGCCGAAGGATCAGCCTGAGCTACGGCTGATCCTTTGGCTAGCTTTGTGAATAACCCTCATAATTTATGTTTGGTTTTGGGTTTAGATAAGTTATAAACCTAATAAATGACACCTAGTCGTATCTAGGCATAGTTTCACATACTTTGCAATGCTGCCCGGGAACCCTGAAACCTAAGAAGAAAGTTATATAATGCAGATCTTAATTTCAGATTAAGTAAGGTACTGACTAACCTCTTCCCACATCCTTTGCTTCACTGTTTAATTAGTAAGGCCACTGCCACTATTACGGACCAATACTGAAGGAGGGCCTGAGCTTGGATTCCATAGCTGCAAGGTGAGACCTTGGCATGTGCCAAGGTTGTGACTAGTGATGAGCCGAATACCCCCCTGTTCAGTTTGAATTCGAACTTTCGAACATGGAAAAAGTTTGAATTCAAACTCAATGCAAGTCTATGGGGGTAGAACTTTGAAAATCAATTGACCCCATTTTGAAGGCTTATTTGCAAGTTAATGGTCATAAAAAGTGTATGGAGATTCATGTACTGCCCTGGCGGATATGAATGAATGAAAAAAACACTTTTAAAAAATAAAAGTTTTAAAGGAGCAGTGATTTTAACATCACTTAAAGTGAAACAATAAAACATTTAGAATTCCTTTAAATATCATGCCTGGGGGTCCCCTAAACTGCCTGTAAAGTGGCACATCTGTACAATGTATAGAACCTGCTGCTGCAAAATGATAAAAATTACTTTCAAAAAGAAAAAAAAACAAACGTGTGGTTCCCCTTCCCAAACAATACCAGACCCTTTAGGTCTAGTAGGAATGTTAGGAGGGACCCCATTTAAAAAGAAAACATGGGGTCCCCTCCAAAAGTCATACCAGACCCCATATAAACAAAAAGTGTGTGGGGTTCCCCCTTAAAGTCATATCAGGCCCTTAAGGTTTGGTAGGAATTTGAAGGAGGAACCCCGCCCCCCAAAATGGGGGGGGGGGGAAGACATGGGGTCACCCAGAAAATTCCATACCGGACCCTTGTTTCAAACACAGGCCAGGCAGGGCAGGAAAGTGGGGGCCCAACGAGCGCCTCTCCCCCAAACTTGCGATACCAGGCCACATGCCCTCAGCACTGGGAGGGTGCTTTTCCAGGGTCACCCTTGGAAAAGCACCTTGTCCCCGTGCCGATGGGGACAAGGGCTTTTTCCCCACAAGCCCTGGAGCATTGGTTGTGGGGGTGCGGACAGGGGTTTATTCACAGATGTGCCCCCACCTTGTGAATCAGTAAGGGGTACTTGTACCCCCTTCCCATTCACGAAAGGGTTAAATAAAATTGTAAAAAAGAGGCCAGACTTTTGAAAAAATCCTTTATTTGAAAAAAAAAGAAAGACAAGTTTTTGACAATTCCAGCGTCAATCACGAAGTCCAGCGTTGTCCACGACGACGACTCAACAAAATTAAAAATAAAACAATAAAAAATAACTAGAAACAATCTTTTTTTTTAAAAACAACGACCGCCGTCCCATCCATTTGCGATGAACACAGAATGGCATTTTGACAGATGCCGGCAACATATAAACAATTGGGCGGAGCTAGCAGTGACAGCTAGCTCAACCCAACTGTTTACACTTGTAACAGGTGAGCCATGATTGGGCAAAGTCTTCATGACTTTGCCCAATCATGGCTCTTACAGAGTACTGGGCCCGGATTGGCCAAAGTCTTTAGCCAATCAGGGCTCACAAGGCACAACGCCCTGACTGTTCGTGTGTTTGCCGAACACACGAACTGCCGCTGTTCGAGTTGATCTCACGCTCGACTCGAACATCAAGCCCATCTCTAGTTATGACAACTTTTTTTTTAAGTAAGGAAAACCCAAGACTGTTGTGGGGGTCCCTGCGAATACCGAATGCTCCTTAGATTCCACACCTTAATTGTCAGAGACTGTTAGCACAGAAAAGGATGCCATATGAAAGGGATCATTTTAAAAAACCTAAATGTGCCCTTAAAGTATGCTGGGGCAAAGTAACAGGTTTTCTTGGCCAAGGCAGTAGTTAAGGGTGGTAACTCTCCTGGCATGTACCCTTTGAACTCAGCGGGGTTTGTGACCACTGCATTTAAGAAGCCACAACATTGTGCCTAATTTCCATAATTCTTGAAAGTCTGTTAAAGACAAATTGTGCTGTAATTTTACACAATTTCCTTTCAAAATGTCAATAAGTTTTAAAACAGCAGAACTTTCTAGTTGCAAAGATAAGGCTTTACTGGTTGATGCAATCAGGGTTATTCACTAAAGGGTGAAGAGTTTGGAGAAGGCAGGAGAAGGGAACAATCTAGCACAACATAGCTGAACTGGAAATTGAGCTGAATTGGAGAATTTTTCAAAATCAGCTATTTCCAACTAATAGCTATCGGCTATTCTGGTGCCTTCGCCAAACCCTTCACCCTTTTGTGAATATCCCTGAATATGTCAGCTGGAAACTTGGACTTTTTTGAAATGATGGGGTTGATTTTCTAAAGTAATAGAGACCATGTAGCAAAGTAAATGACTACTGATACTTGTGAATTAGCCTACGTTCACACTAGTGCCGCTGCATGATCATGTATTTTTTATTGCATGTTTATAGCTTATTTATGCACATTTCTTTTATGTGCTTTTGATGGATTTTCATGCTTCATGAGATTTTCTTTTAGCCAATGATAAGCAAAATTTGCTGTGACATCATTAGGCATAGTCTTCTTTTGAGGAGACTTTAAGCACATAAATGCACCAAAAACACATCAAAATGCATGTACATGCATTTTCATTGTACTTCCATTAAAGTCTATGGGGCCACAAATGCACTGTGCAACACCAAAAGAAACACCAGCACATTTGCAAAAATCCCACTGCACCATGTTGCATTGATATGAACAGGCACCATTAGGTGATTTCCATTTATTGGGTATTCATAGCAAACACAGGTTCACCTTATTTAGTAGAATAATTCTTAAACTGAAGTAACATTCACTATGCAAAGTCAACATACGCAAAATGAACATTCACTGTGCTAAGTGAACATCCTCTATTCCTTTAGTAAATCAAACTCATTGCTTTCCCCATTGTTAATTTTATGGCATGTCATCTGCTGCATAAAAGCATGCATAGGTTGGTAATGCAGCATGTTACAGTGTAACTGGACAGGTGGAATTGCTGTTGCTATTGTTCACCCTTATTGTTGTGTTTGCCAGTTTTTCCATTGCACAATTTAGACTTTAAAATCATTTGGACAGGGAAGCCTATTTCCTCTTGTGACATGTACTTCTTGTTTTATGCAGTAGCAAATTATTCTGTACATGCATTCATAGGAAAATATATAAATGTGTAAATTAGCGTTCACAAGAAATATACAGCCAAATGAGAATTGAATTCTATCTTTTAACACAGTCGACCTCCTAAGTATTACAGAAGCTGGAAATATCCCAAAACCCTAAGCATGTAATTGATCATTTCTTTATCCCAGGTGTTTAGTTTCAGCACCTCATCCATCATTTATACAGATCCATTTAATTGTATTCCTTTTCCTAACTGGATTTAATGGGGCTGCAATGAGACTGTACATTCTGTATAGGGCCTCAGAAAAGCCCATTCTATATGCAGGAACAGCGCGGGGTGTTATTGAATGTGGAAGCTCCCTAGCCTTGCCCAACAGAATATATGACTCTAAATGCACCAAGAAAAGTCCATTCTATAAGCAGGAACGGCATGGGGTGTTATTAAATGCAGAAGCTCCTTAGTCTTACTCAACAGAATAGGTGGCTGAATATGCCAGGAATAGTACATACTACATGCAGGAATGGCACGGGGTGATGTTAAATGTGGTAGCTCCCTATCCTTACTCAACAAAATAGATAATTCTGAATGTGCCCAAAAAAGTAAATCTATATGGAGGAATGTCATGGGGTGTTATTAAATGTGGAAGCTCCCTAGCCTTACTCAACAGAATAGATGACATTGAATGTGCCCATCCCGTGGTATTCTTGGCTCTAAAGAGGTACATGTTAATAAAATTAGTATACGCTAGGATTACTTGTAATCAAAATGGCCTGTTGAGAGAAACAAAAATACATGATTACTATAGCGCCTCATTTACATACAGAACTTTTAATTGTAGTTTTGTCTGTGGCCTCTTCCATAATGCATGGGCCTTCCCCAGTTTTTGACTTCCCAGTGGAAACATAACAGATCTAGTGGGCTTTGCCAAGTTTCTTTCTGCGTAAATTGTGCTAAAAATTAGCTTGCTATAGTGTAGGAGTTAGACTCAGACACTTTGGGGCCTATTTGTAAAGAGAATGGGAATCCATCAGATTTTGTTTGCCTAGACTCACCAGCAGCATTGGAAAAAAGTCCTATAGCACCCAAAAAAAAAAGAATGCCAAAGTGCAACCCATCCGTGCTGAAATGGATGGAGCTCACACATCAGAACATACAGAGGCTGGGCTGGCACATGATGCAGAAATCAAAGCCACTGTCTACCTGTCCTAGAACTGCCATCTGTTGGTCCATTAAAAACCAGACTGGATAGGAGCGGGTGGTGTAATGGTGTTAAACCATTGTAAGTAGTCTAATAGGCATGTTAAAACAGTTTCCATTAAAATTATCGTAACCAAAATTTGTTCTTTCATCTGGGGAAAAAAGTGGCTTATATAACTCATCCAAAGTACAGTTTTATTCTCCAATTTATCCCTTTTACAAAGACACTAGAAGTATGTTTCTGGTACAAAATAATTTTTTCAGCACAACAACAAAAGCACACAAAAGTAAGCAGCCTTTGTTTTTCTGAGTCCGTCCATCACATGAATTTATTACCTGTTGATCCTGCCAGTAGATCTATTATCTTCAACTTCTTTAACAGGTCAAGCTGTCCAGCAAAATTTTAAAGTTACAGGAGATGGGACAAACCATTTAACACTGATAGGGGTGTTTACAATGGTCAGCTTGTATTCACGTGCCTTTAACTGCTTACAAAGTTTTAGCTTGAGTTAAACTTTGATTTGTTTGACACTAAAGTCAATTTCAAACTACATGTCCATCTAAGACTACTCATTGGATGAAAAAGCCGCAGTGTGACTTTACTGAACAGCGTTATCATTAGGGGGAGTGGAAATATAATAGATATACTGGCAGGATCAACAGGTAATAAAACAATATAACCGGGGGAATGAGAAAACAAAAACTGATGTTAATGCTACTTACAAATTTTATGTCAATTTTAATGTTGTCCATAGTTACAGTAACAGTAATTTAGGAGCAAAGGCTACTATTGTAACTTTCATTCTTTAATGAATGCCTTGCAGGACTGGGCTGTCACAATCAGTTCTGCAGATTACACATGGAAAGTGGATCTTCCTGTGTAATGAGCAGACCTCAACTGCCCCTTTCACAGCCATTCTCTTCTCTGTATATATGGAGCTAACAGACCTCCTCATATTGAGCTAGGCCAGCTGTCACACTGACTGGTGCTCTCTCTGGTAGTTACATTGGGACTTCAACAGTTCAGGTTTTTAGAACTCATATATACTACAAAGAGATGCTAAGTTAACAGAAGCCTCAGTGAAATCTGCAAGACTTAGTTGTCAGTTTGGCAGCTTGGTCTTGCACATTGCAGGAGATAGCCAGGTTGATGCAGGGCAGGTCTTTTCTGTCTCTGTCTCATCCTGGTCTACTCACCAAACATCCTTGTTTTTTTTAAAGTGGGGGCAGGGGCCCGTGCGTAGAGCGGACAGAAGCAGGCCTCTTTTCTCCCAGCATGAATCGCATGTTCGTTGGGAACCCTGGGTTAAAACATTCATAGACAACCTGATTCTGGGTGTAGCAGAGCAGCTACCTTGGTGAGATCTATTAAAAGTCACCCCAAAGTAATTCTAAGCGTTGGATTTCACAGGCAAAAAATAAAGAGAAATAAAATAAGTGTAAAACATTGGCCAACAAATATTGCAAAAGGGGAGTGTAAAAGGAAAAATATCAAATGGGCAATAAGAAGTTATCAAGTGACAAACATAATGCAAATAGGAAAAAAATCTCCTTTCAGTCTTTTCTGTGTCACATAAACTATAACTACATACGACTGTAAGAAACTGTAAAGACAGTATTAAATCATTTCTAAGAAAGAACATCCGTTTTTTATATTTCTTTTCTACTATTTTCAATAGAAATTCAAATTCAAACTCTATATTAATGCAGATTTCTCATTTCTACCTTTATTTTTCAATTTGATTTCTCATAGCAAGTGATCATTAAAACCCATAGGTTAGTGATTATGTTCAGAGCATGGTTTCAGTGATTCCCTGGGGAAAATGAAATCCCCCTACTAATAAATGCAGTGACTCTCTGCTTTACACTACAACACCTCTGGAATTGAATAATAGGGAAAGGGTGAGTTCACAGATCCAATAAGGAAATTAAGTAAGCTTTAGAAATCACCCCAGGGATTGGGTTTGGTATCGCCTGCCCAGCATTAGATCTAGGGGAAGAACGCAATAGCAATTCTTCTTATCATGATTCCTAATCGTTACTGAGCATGGGGTCTTGAGCATGAGATGCGTTCATTCTGTAGCTGGAAGATGTAGAGAAGCGTGGCTGGGTTTTTTGTTGAAGAGGAGATCTATCACAGGACAGATGCCAACAGGATTATTTTTTTTTAACTCTACAAAATCTGAGGCATGAATTACATTTATTTTCCTTAGATTTAATATTTTTTATACTACTGTGCAGAAAGAGTATTAGGTCCAATTGACCTCGATATCAATTCACTAGGACAGGGGGTAGCACCTTGGAGGGGTTGTCCTTAAAGGAGAACTCCCCTTACATTAAAACATAATATCACATATGAAGTTGCTACATGGGCCATTTTGTAATTTAATATTATTAAAAGTTACCTTTCAATTTTAATTTGCAAGTGCTGTAATAGTAAACTGTCATATGTGGATTTCTCCTAATATGGCAACTTGGAAATGTTCTGTACACCATTGTTGTAGGGAGTGCACCCAGAAATGTAATTTTCTGCTTGTATGATTGGCTCTCTGCTTTTCGTAAAAGTCCTTATTGAGATACAGGTCAAATTTCAGGCATCCACTTCAATAGGATCTATTTTTTTTATATTTTCTAAGGTTTGCCTACTTCTAAAGGGATGGAGACACTGCAGCTTTCCTCTTTAAAACATTGATATTTGCACTGGTGGTTATAAAGAAGGTAGGCCCTCCCTTTCAGGAATAGGTCTGCAATGAACATGGTAAAACAAAAAGCTATTACTGAAGGATAATGTTTGCTAAATCACTAGCAATTTATATTGTGTTTTTCCTCAACAAAACCAGAGATACTCTTTATCAGGAGTTGATAAAGCAAGATCTCTGCTCTCCAGAATTTAACCCAGCCAATTGACCCTTTCCCTAGAAGGCTTGGGAGGACTTAATGGACATATAACTGTTCTCAGTCATGCTGAATGCCTGTGAGGTGCACAGATGTCCATGCCCTTGAGCACCATGCCTCCTCTTGAACACCTACCCAATACTAAAGGAAATGTGTCATCATAGTATGGGGCCCACACACTGACTGACCCTCTGATTCAATTAAATTATTTTTTTAATGGCAAATGTGAACCTTGAGAAGAGGAAAGCAAAAGCAAATCTGGTCAGCTTCCAGACATCCAGTCTGCTGCTATGTACTAATTGTTAATATTATTACTGCTATAACCCTGAATGTGTGCTTGCAGTAAGAACCATTCAGGACAATACCAGCCATTGCAGACAGTATGAGCTAAGCCAAAAAATAGACCCATTCAGATTCAATAATAGCAATCAGTATGGCAGTAGAGGTGTTCAAGTTTCAAACTTCATTACATGGCTTTTTAGAGCTCACATATACTGCAAATAAATGCCAAGTGAATATAACCTGATAAAATGTTTTGCATAATGATTTCTCCCTTGACCGAATCACGTATTTTACCCCTTGCCACCAGCTCCTACCAGCCCTTTAAGGGGGTCTGGATGCCGGGAGTTGCAGATGGACTTCCTGGTTATGTGATCACTGTCTTGACTGTCACAGTGGTCACATGATTTGGAGCCCCTCCCACTGGCTGATCATAGTCAGTGACTAAGGGCTGTCTGTGGCAGCTCATTCACTGTGCTGGAAGCACTGAGTGAGCATACTCTCAGCAGCAGTCAGCTGTACGAATATATGAACAGATCAGAGTTAAAGCCCACCTGCCGTGCAGCCACATGCTGCGCAACTCTGGCAGGGAGGGGTTAAAGGCCAAGGTAATGCATTTAGTAGTTGCCTATATGCTTCAAAAACAGTTAGCATGTGCTTTAAAGTGAACTATGGCCAAGCTATGGACATTCAGGTATTTACAAATCCTTAACAATCAATAAATAGACTCATACATTTACATTGTAAAAGCAGCAGTAAAGCACAATTGCTGCGTAGCACTGCAGGGCAGGAACCATAGCTTGCTTATGTAAAGAGCACATTTGGCTGCCTCTATGTACACATATATAATTACAAACTATATTCAGAAGCAAGTTTGTAAAACAATAACATATAAAATAATATAAAATTATTTCAAGTTCATTTTTTTTTTACATGAAAACGGCACCTTTTAGATATAAATGGGCAAAATACCAGCGTTCTCTGTATTTTACAATCTAAAATATTTTGAAACATTTTAAATATGCAAAAAAGTCTAAATTGTAAAATGGAAGTTTCCATTTGTACAGACCTTATTTTCCTAGTACAAATTTATAGTAAAGGTAGAACGGAAGTATTAACTGTTTTCCCCCTGACCCCCCAACCTTCCTGAATATGTACATCTGTAAGATAACAGCAAACCTCAGACCTATATGCAGCATTCTCACTACCTTGTCCTAACCAGTGTCTTTATGAAACTCACAATGGGTGTGTTGTTTATCTGGAGGTCAGTTCTGTAGGAGTAAGGAGGTGTAGTGATTTATGGGCTTTCTTATTATGAACGATAAAGCCAGGGTGGTGGATAAGCAACCTTCTGGCTCCAAGTTTCCAAAACACTCTGCTAGGCTCTTTCTGGGGACAAGTTTCCAAAACACTCTGCTAGGCTCTTTCTGGGGGGAAGTTAATAGATTCTGGTCCAAGGTTTGTAATATTTTCAGCTTTACACAGGACCAGATTTTTGCATAGTCAACATAGGCCACAGCCTTAGAAAGCAAAGCTGCCACACAGCCACCTGCAGATCATGTTGCAGTTAATAACACATTGCTCTGTATGTTCCAGATTGCCATTGCAATGCAGTTGGGTTCCCATTTTTGTTGTCTCTGCATAGTTTGTGTGTTTTTGTTAGTGGAATAGTGTAGTTCACCCACTCTGGGTCCATACACCTAAACTCGAAATTGTCAGCAGAGTAGGGCCACTGTTGTAGGTCACTGATACAAAGTGGCAGTGTGTCTCTTTCTTCCGTTGTACTCCCAGCCTTGGCACTTATGACATTTGTTCTTGTTAGTATGATACTATGGCTTACTGCTTGACTTGAGTAGTAGAATGGCATCAAAAGACAGTTGGCCTTAGAGGGCAGGAGATATAAATCTGATCCTGGCTGTACTTGGTCTGAAAGAAAGGGAGAAGATCTGGACTGGTTTATTGGGGTAAACACATTTATTATTAAACTTTCATTTCAAGTGACAGAGACATATGACAAACTTGGAACTATGGTATGCTGTACAACATTCTTCTACGGATGCCTTTTTAAAACCAAGTAGAACATTAGTTCAGTTATATTCTAAAGCCCACTCTAGTTTCAGTAGCTGACTAAGCTCTGGGTTGTTTTATTTCATCTACATACATCTTTTCTTTAACAAAGTCTGAGCAGGCTCTGAACAAAGTGCTTGCAACCTGAGGTTACATAGTATCTATTTCACTACCACAAATAGTGCTTCTCATGTTCCCAAGAGTATTTGTTGCCGTGCATTTGGCTCAGTGAACTTTTTCAGTTAAGTGATCACATGCAGCCTTCTATACCTGTTATTGTCCTTTTGTTACATCTTTGATACATAAACTAACTACAGTACATGGAAACATATTCCATGGAAACACATACTCAAATGTCTTAAGAATTCCATTTTCACTTAACTATAAATTCCCAATTACTGTGATCAGTCACTTCCAAATATTCCACTTTAAAGTGTATGTCTGGGCTAAATAATAATAATAAAAAAAAACACATTCAGTACATCTTTGTAATACATGCATATTTTCCATATGTTTTGTCTCTCTAAAACTCTACAAATACAGAAATACCTATGTCAGAAATCCAGTGAGTTCATAACTTTCAGCTGTGCCTTAGTGCTCTTATACAGGACTACTCTTCCTTATGCTTTGGAGATGAGGGGGAAGTGGCCTATAGTCCAGCAGGGAAACAGGATATGGCTAAGAACACTGCTTGGGTTTTAAGTAGGGATGTCCCGATACTAGTATCAGTATCGGGGTCGATACCATGCAATTTCACGAATACTTGTACTCCTGATAATGCCCCGATTCTTAAGGCTGATAGCGGCTCTTTACATTTTTAAATAGCAGCGGCTGCTGAGTTCCCACGCTTGTGGGGACCTGCAAGTAGCTGTCTGGGATCTGCAAGTAGCTGTAGGGATCTTTATCTCTTCTTCCTCCTTCCCGACACAGGTACAGCCATGGACAGCCCTAAGGGCGGAACTACCGGCGGTGCAGCCGGAGCTGCCACCCCAGGGCTCAAAGCTGGGGGGTTGTAAAGCCTCACTTCTCTTATCTATGGGAATGGATCGCAACTGCAGAGTTTCATGGATGGGGATCAGTTGTGCAGCTGAACTCTGTTGCCCTGTATTTGGTTAGGCGGATCGAGAGCTGCTTAACATCATACTCCCCTTGGCAACAATGGAAGTGCCACTCCTCTGGTAGTTAGAGAGCAGGGTATGAAGTTATAGCACACAGGGTTAATGGCTGTGAGCAACTGCAAGGAGTTTAGCTAGCAGGTGTATGAAGTTCAGCACAACAGCAGTATTACACAGGGTTAACGGCAGTGAGCAACAACAAGGAGTTTAGCTAGCAGGTTTATGAAGTTCAGCACAACAGCAATATCACACAGAGTTAGTGGCTGTGAGCAACAGCAAGGAGTTTAGCTAGCAGGTAATGAAGTTCAGCACAACAGCAATATCACACAGAGTTAGTGGCTGTGAGCAACAGCAAGGAGTTTAGCTAGCAGGTAATGACGTTCAGCACAACAGCACTATAGTAGTGTCCTGGTAGCCAGGAGGCATAAGCCTCTACTTGCGGGTTGGTTTGGTGGTCAATGGTAGAGCCCTGAGACCTGCTTGTGGCTGATGATCCTGAAGGGCAGCAAGGCAGACACTGATGGATCAGTGTCCTGCTACAATCAACAGTAGGACGCCGATCAATCCGTGAGCAGCGGCTTTAAGCCGACTGCTCGAATGAGGTGGGCGGAGTCAGGGCCGGCCTTAGGGGTGTGCGAGCCATGCGGCCGCACAGGGCGCCATGGCAACAAGGGCGCCGTGCGGCCGTCACAGCTCGTCCTGTGGGCGGCTTCTCTCCCCCTCACCGCTGGCCATCCGATATGAC
>NW_017307017.1:654235-672768 GCF_000935625.1 Nanorana parkeri | reverse complement strand
CCCCTCCCCCCCCTAGACATCACTAGTTTTAAGTTTAGTAGACACAGTGATGTCACTAGGATTTCTGGCAGGGTCAATAGGTAGTTTTTTGTACGTGCAGCATTTTCAAAAAGACTAAACATGGGGACATGTGCATGTATTACAGAGGTTTTTTTTGCTCTGACCTATCAGGAACTGCAAACAGCCAGCATTCATTTATTCCAAACATGATTATGCTGCCTTTTATAGGTATACTGTCTAGGCATTGTACATGCTCAAGACAGCCTCAGCCTGATATTAACTCTTATGTACAAAGGTTTATCAGGTATTACAAAGCACTCGTTTTAACCAAACGCTTAAAGGACTATTTAATGACCTGATGAATAAATAAGGTGATGGCATACCAAATACAGATTTGAATCTTTAGGTTAATGAAAGATGAATTCTGACTGGTTGCTGCAGATAACTGCATGTTTCACTGTGTTTTTGCCTTACTGAATATGCCTAGTTGTACTGATCCAGTAATTGAGCCAATGCAAGGTTCCCTTGCATTGCAAGATACAATTTAAAGCTGAGCTGTGGGTGTGTTTCTGAAGTCAGACTTTCTAATCCATTCTTTGTGAAAATAGGATTTAATTTTTTTTGATCTATGCTTGACCTTAATCAAATTCAGTTCCATCTGCCCTTTTGTTCACATTTATAATACTTTGATTGCCATAACCTGCTAACTCTAGACATTCGACTGCAATGGCAGGTAGGGAAGGTTTTTTTCCTCCAAGTGATGATGATTTTATTTTATATTTGAAGTATGCAACTTAATCCATCCTATTCAAATGCTATACCATTGCAAACCTACAAGAGAAATATGGTTTAGCTGCAATACAAACTGGTTAGATAAGGGCAAACTGGAGAGCTCTAAAAAAAAGTTTTGCATAGCTTTTCTCTCCTCATCCCCTCCTTTCCATCTAAGGACAGCCATACACTGCTTGAATTTCAGCCAATTCCTGCTGAATAGGCCAAAATTCAAGCCGTGGGTTGCCCTGTCAGCACCATCCGACTCAACAAATTCCATTTGAAAAATTGTCGGCCGAACAATGACTGCAGTCAATAACATGCAGTCACTATTTGCATATTCAAACAGACATAGGTGCTGTGGTGTCTGAATTCAATAGCTGGCAGGTGAAGTTTCCTCCAGCCATGCTGTTTAGTGTGAATGGGTCAATGGAGTGATTTCTCTCATTCAGCCCTAAGTAGATGGCTAGCTTACCATGTCAATCGAACACTAGTGTCAACCCCAACATTTTCCTTTTAAGCAAACCCTGGCATGGTAATGTGCAAACAAAATGGAGGCAGGGCTTAACTTTACAGCTTAAAATGTGGTAGGCCTTCTATAGAGCTTCCCTCAATAGAAATGCCACTGCCAAGTTTTTCTGTAGCTATCATCACTGTTTCGAGGTCAAAGCCAAATCTTGTTATGCAATGCAATGTAGAACTGTTCTTGGTTACAGAGACAGCAAAACAACACTATGATGATTAGTAGAAAGGATCATTGGCTTTGTTTTTGTTATCTAGCCGTATATGTTGCTGTGGGTCAATAGCTAGGTAGCAAAGCAGCACAGTGCCTAGCTTAGCCGTTTTTACAGCAGTCTCCAGTGACATGTAGGTGAGCAGTACTCTTTATGTGAACTGGTAAAAATACAAAACTTTTTTTTCTATTCTCTGTAGAATTATGTAGTGACCATCTTGTGGTTACTGGTCTAAAAAGTACCACCTTTGTGGAGATAAGGTCTGTTTATTAGTCAAGAGGGTCAGGTAGCGTATATTCATTTGTTGGTTAAAGCTATTTACATTGTATTCAATTTATGATTTATTTTGCCATTCTCTTAGAAAAATGCTTCCAGGCAAAACTTTTTTTTCTGTTTTGGATTTAGTGAGGAAGGCGTAGGACCCATGCTCAATTTGTACTGCTGTCTATGTTACCCTTTGATAAGATTTTCCTCCTCTTTCTGTTTATTTGACAGGTGTTAAAAAAGAAGAGGAAGTGAGGGGAAACCTCATTTTAAGTTACCGTTTCCCTAGGCGTTTTGTTGCTCAAAACTACACGCGACAAAACACGAGAAAACGCTCACGACAAGGATTCCCATTCACTTGTCTTGAGCATGCTAAACACGTAAGCCAAGGAATTCCATTCATTTCTATGGCCCCTGTTCACACCTGAGCATTTTGTCACATGCAGAAAAATGCATGTTGCTGGAAAAAGTACATGAGCTACTTTTTGGCAGATTACAGTACTTTCTAATCCCATAGATTTCAACAAAACGCACAAAAATGCTTGAATTGCATGTTTCCATGTGTTTCCCATTGAAGTCTATCAGACCAAAAAGCACTGCAATCTGCCAAAAATTAGCTCACGCAAGGCGTTTTTCTGCTTGGTGTGTACAGGGGCCATGGAAAAGAATATGATTCCTTGTCTTGAGCATTTTGTCATGCTCAAGTCAAGAAAATGGAATTCCTTGTCTTGAGTGTTTTGGCATGCTTAGCTTTGAGTGATAAAACGCCTAGGTGTGAATTAATCCCCGTTCACACCACAGGGCGTTTGTCAGACGTATTTGTCAGCAATGAAAAGCTCGACACAAACCTGTAGCTGGAAAAAGTACATGAGCTTTTTGGGGGCAGATCAGCGCAATTTGGCCCATTTTTTCTATTGAGTCTATGGGGACAAATTCCAGCTGATCTCATGTACTTTTTTTTTCCAGCAACAGGCGTTTTTCTACTTGTGACACTACACTGAGGTTTGAACAGGGACTATAGAAATAAATGGGATTTCTTTTGTTGAGCTTTTCAGTGCTGACATATACGCGCAACAAATGCCTGTGGTGTGAACAGGGACTTAAAGAGATTTTTCTCACTTCCTGTCCAGGTGATGGTCTTCTGACAGAACAGGACGTGAGGAAAAATTATCTATAAGGGACCCACACAGCATTTCAAATGTGATGGAGATTCTAACCCTTTTCCAGTGCCTAAAAAATACTACTTACTTTCCCATCAGACAAGACCTTGTATCGGAAGAGGAAGGACAGATGATCATACACTGAGGTTTACAAGGAAATACTTTAAACAGAGATATAATTTGACAGTTTGTTTATGACTGTGTTGTATATATGTCATCACATTATTTTATATTTTTTGTTTCTAGGAACCAAAGTCCAGATATCTTTGAGCAGAATCGGCGAGAGGTAGAGTGACCAAAAGTATTGTTTAATCACTGCAGAGGGTGTCGGGACCCACTTTTGGGTCGCGACCCACGAGTTGAGAACCACTGGTTTAATGTATACTACTTATGTTCTTGTTTGTGTTTTAATCTTACAGTTATAATTCAAATACCTGTTCAGTAGGTTACCCTAGCAATAGTTTTGGTGACTGTGTTCCATGGGCTTGGAGGACACTGTTTTGATCATAGTACAGTACAAGCAAATTAAATAGTTAGAAGAAAGGTTACCTCTTTTTCATTAGCTTTATCACTTCCTTGTTAAAACAGAACAAAATCGACTTATTTACCGGATTCCAAAATCCGGTAAATCCTAGAAATTTTCATTAAATGTTTATTAACCCTAATTAAATATATCAATCCTGTTTTCTGCAGTATTTTGTATTTTACAGTCGACCTTCTAGCACATGCACAGTTTTTGCTACATCCAAGGCATACCTACAACCATAATTGTCGCAGTTGCCAGTATATTTATGTAAACTCTCAATCCATCTTTGAAACCCTCAAATGGTTGGTGTCATAGCTGGCCAGGTGGGTAGCACCAAGGCAGCTACCCCGTTCTCAGTGGATAGTAGGATAGGAGGGTTTAGTTCTGCTTTAAGAAGGTAATTTGAAGAAAAAAGCACCTTTCCTTCTTCCTGCAGTTATTGCAGAGAACAGGCTCCGATCAAGACAAAGTAGTAATGCCATCAAGCTGTTCCACCTTACCTTGTGAGGAGATGACCTCTTCTACACACCCAGGACTGGCCTTAGGTTATGTGTTACCTTGTACAACATTTTTTTATCTGGTGTGACCCCAATGTAATAAGTAAAACAGCAGAAAGGCATCATGGCACACTCACAAAACCAGCATGTAAAACAACATGTCTCACCACTAAGGATAATGACAGAGGTTTGGATACACGTCCAAACCTCTGTCATTATCCTTAGTGGTGAGACATGTTGTTTTACATGCTGGTTTTCTGCTGTTTTACTATTCAAAGCCCATTTCGTGTGCACCTTACTGTATAACTGGTAACAAATTGTTGAGTGCGTTTGTCGTTTGTTTTGCTTGACCCAATGTAATAAGGACACAATGGAACTGTTGGCACTTAAATTAACATCAAGTAAGTGCTCATGTACATGGAACGCATTCCTTAACTTACATATCCTTATTAAATTGTATACTGGCTGATATCACGATGCACAGTTGCCATATTTATTCAGCAGAATCAATCAGTAAATTAATGTGGTCATGACCCACAAGAGAACTGATGGGCTACCAATGTCTATATGATGCCTGTGTCACCAATCCTGCCACACCTCTCATACATTCATTATCTTTTCTGCTTCGAATTGCCAGCTCACCACTTTGGGAGCTTTTTAATCAGTGAGAAGATTGAAGGAATTGTGTCCCTTGTACATGCTAAAACAGTATTCATATGATCAAAAAAGGAGAAAATGGGGTGTCCCTGAAAGCAGGCTTTCCTGTGTAGAGGGACATAGCTAAAGCCGACTATGCACACAGTCACCAACATTATGGCTAGCATAGTTGCAGCAATGAAAGCCTGTTACAAAATTCTGTTGCAGATAAAAATCATGTGTAAGACAGCTAAATGCAGTAAATAATACAAGATAATGGTTGGCAGCCTTCTTATCTGAACATTACACTAATAATTTTGAGTCACACATTTTTATCTATTTCATTCAAATTGCTGTATTATATAAATAACCATATTAATATTGATGAGGAACAACCATGGATACATGTCACTTATATTACACAAAAAGGTTTCACTTACACAACATCTAGAAAATACTTTAAAGCATCATACTAGTAGTGACAATTACAGACTTATGTGCCACAGCTTCAACTATAGCAAGAAATATCTCCAATGAAATCAGAGTTTTTTGAGTAAACCCAGAGACATTGATCTTTTTAAGTTGCATGCATTAGAAATAATGATTTACTTTCTTGATTTGTAGAGTGTTTTGACATTCTGGAATCAGTTCATTTTTGTAATAATCCTTTCTGGGGAGCTGTAGATGAAATATTTTACACATCTCTGTGTTTACACTCTCCATGTATTTCTGCTATATTCTTAAATACTTACCGTATGCTAATGAGGATGCCTAAGCAGGGGCGGACTGACAATGCATGGGGCCCCCGGGCAATATGAGATTATGGGGCCCCCTTGTGCTCCGCCCATATACAAGCCCCACCCACAAGCCCCGCTCCTATATACATTCTGGTGTTACAGAAATTATTCACTAAAAGGTGGATTGCAGAGGAATTGGGAGGAGAATGTTACAAATCTAGAACAATATATACAATTTGGAAAGCAAGCTAAATGGCAGAATTTTTTTGATTTGGCTATTTTGACCGAGATTATTCAATTCTGACAGAATCCCGGGTGAATTGCAGGAGAATTGATAGGGGAACTGAATAATCTAGGACTGGAGCAAGGGTTTGAGCGCATATTGCAAGGGAGGTTTGCAAACCTCTGCCCCCCAGCTCCAGTATGTGCGGTAAGGTTACCCCATACTTCTCTTTTAATTTAAAGCCATATTTAAGCACTTATGTTATCTATCGCCAAAAAATACATTGAAAAAGTATAAGCTTAACTCTGTTTTAAAAAAAGAGACTTTTACTTTACCTTCTACAATATTGGTTAAGAGGGAGGCAAAACAATATGGTGTAAGCCCGTGGTTCTAAACTGATGGGTTGTGACCCAAAAGGGTGTTGCGACCCCGTGTTCAGTGGGACGTCGCATGCCTTCCACTTTTCTAGGTGAGAGGCTCCTCTGCCTCCCCCATAGCGCAGCACTGTCAGTTCTCACACCAAGCAGCCATTCAAAATATGCTGCCTGGTGCCGAGTGTCAGCTTGAGGTGGGGTGGCCTAGAGGTATGGTCGCGAGGGAGCTTCATCCATACATGCATTGCTTACAGCTCCCTTGTGTGCCTGGAGTGACGTCACATTCTGGTTTCCGGGTGAACTCCCTCCCATCTGCCTCCTGACGTCCCTTCCAAGCTGGTCCTGGGCCGCAGATGGGGCAGCGGAGCCTGGGATTGAAGAGGAGTGTGCGACGGCGATACTGCGGGAGGGGGGGTGGCGTGCATGGCAGCACATACAATCGATCGGACGGCTATAGAGCCTCCGATCGCTGTATGTGTAACAGCCGGTAGTGGCTGTTTACATTCAACTGTTTTTTTGAAAAAAAAGGAAAAAAAAGCTGTTTAAATATGGCAACCGGCCAATCTCTGCTACATGGTAGCAGAGGAGCCAGGCACTCAGAACTGAACAGCCGTGCCCTCAGCACCTCCGCGATTGGATAAAAGAGCAGCGGGGACTCAGTGACGGGCCACGTCGCGCGGGCCCTCGGTCCAAGCCCGAGTGCCCGAATGGTCAGTCCGCCCCTATGCCTAAGATATGATTGTTATTGTTGGGAGCCGCAATTTCCTACAGAAAAGTATTTTAAAACTAATGCAATATTTAAAGTGCCCAGAAAAAAAACGTATTATCTTAGTTTTGGATAGAGTAAAGGATGGTTAGAACCCTTTTTGTTCTGCTGTTCGGGGCTCCTTTAGAGCGATTTATCCTTACTTCCTGTCCTGCTGACAACATTTTCCAGACAGAAGGTGACAGGGAACACAGAAATGCTTCATATGACCACTGAGTATAGCAACATATCCATAGTAAGTATAAGGGTCTTGCAGTGGATATATGTCAAAGTTTTAGCATTTTATTGACAACTATTTGACGGAGCACAGCTCATCTTTATTAAGATGCGTTGACACAGGTGTAGCAACATATTAGGAAGACCAATATGTAAGATATTGGTATTCCTTTTATTATAGCCAGTGATGCCAGCAGGGAAGCATAAAGGCATCATCTGCACATTTAAAAACTGTTCCCCAGCCTGGTGTATTGTTGATAGGAGCACACACAATGATGGAGCGTGTTTCCTGTTTTCCTACCTGGTTGTGGTCAGACTTGATGCAATGGGTGGTAATTTAAAGGATTATTATATGAAAGTATAGGTATATCTTGGGAGAAATATGTAGAATGCTACAGTTGGGTTCCTTGTAAACATGGTTAATAGCCTAGAAGTCCCTGCTTCAAGGCTTCAAGCCGTATATATCACCAAACAGGAAAAAGCATACCGACAGCTGGATCAGCATGACAACCAGGCAAATAGCAATTTCAGAAGAAGTGGCCAACAGTGGCTGCTTCCATATTCTCTGAGCACAGGATTTCTTTAAGATAGATTTTACTGTGGCCTTTCTTACCCTCTAAATTAATATCTGTTATTATATAAAGAGATTACATTCATAAGATTTCAAGGCAATTTAGTTATGTCAAAAGAGGTATATTTTCTGAGAAGCTTGTTTTTTTAAAAATCTATTCAGTCTTTGGGTTTAATCTCTTCAATTAGTTGAACAAAAAACTGTCAAGACTTCTTGTTTTTACCTATAGCTAACCCTTCACTACTGTCAACAAGTTACAGATTACATAACTAAGTCTATAAATACTTGTTATATTTCCGCTCTTTGCTTACACAGCTGTTCATACTTTAGCAAATGTCTTAACACAAAATAGCATAAAATATAATTTATTATGTAAAATCTCAAGGGCTGCAAAGCACATCATGTTAGTTATGAGTGCTGCTGTCCAGAGGATTGAAGGTGAATGATATCAAGGTAGATTCAGCTAAAATGTTAGTTGTATGTAATAGATGAAATACCTATATATCAAACAGTATGGGCATACCCCTCCAAAGTGCAGGTTTTGCCAGTGACCTCAACTGTATTTAACACCTTTAGGATGCTGTTTTGGCTAAATAAGCACAAATTCCCACAGAAACATGCCATGTGGAATGCCTTCTCAGAAGAGTGGGAGCTGGGTCAACTCATTGACCCCACTCACATCATTTGCCCATGGTTTTCGAATAGGATGTCCAAAGAGTTTATATAATTTTGACGGTCAGGTGTCCACAAATGTTTGGCCGTATAGTGTATTTTTTAAATATTAGCCAGGAGTTCACTTTTAAAATAATGCTAAACTGCATAAAGACAAATATCAGCTGTCAAAGTTTTTAAGCCGAAGTGCTGCTGTCCAGTGATGGCTTGTGGGAGATTATTGCTACAGACAGAACAGAGATTACTCACTAAGAATTAGACAAGAAGGATAGGCACAGGCAACCATAAGTTTGTTAGTGAAATATGGGCAAGTAATTAATTTAACCACTTGCTGACCCGGTGTTTAGACCCCCTTCCTGGCCAGGCCATTTTTCAGTATTCAGCGCTGCTGTACTTTGACTGACATTTATTCCGTCATGCAACGCTGTACTGGTATGAATTTTATATCATTTTTTGGGGACAGATAGAGCTTTCTTTTGGTGCCATAGTTCCTAGCTCAGTTCACACCCGCCTTGGTGCTTTGGGTGTCTCTAGAGTTGGAGTTTTTCAACTTCTGCTGTAATATTTTCCATCATATAAACTAAAAAAAGTTTTTAGCTAGAGTGGGGCGCCTCAAAATGGTAATTTCAGGTGAGCAGATCTTGGAACTTAGAACATAGATCTTACCTTTGGGCTTGTCAAGGACATGAATATGGAACCGCATCATGATGGAATGCTAAAACACAGGCAATAGGAAAGGACTAGTGATGGGCCCCGTGTTCGGTTCGAATTTTAGAACATGGAAAAAGTTTGAACTCAATGCAAGTCTATGGGACCCGAACTTGAAAAATCAAATGTCCCCAGTTTGAAGGCTTATATGCAAGTAATGGCCATAAAAATGGTATGGGGATTCAGCTACTGCCATAGGGGACATGTATCACTGAACAAAACACTTTTAAAAAATACAGTTTTTAAAGGAGCAGTGATTTTAACATCAGTGAAACAATAAAAATTACAAATTCCTTTGATTATCGTGCCTAGGGGTCCCCTTAAACTGCATGTAAAGTGCTGTATGATGTATAGAACATGCTGCAACAAAACTGACATTTTTTTTTAAAAAAGAGACATTTATAAAGAAAAAAAAAAGGGTGGTTTCCCCTCCCAAACGATACCAGACCCTTTAGGTCTGGTAGGAATGTTAGGAGGGACCCCATTTATAAAAAATAAAAAAAGTGTGGGGTTTCCCCCAAAAGTCATACGAGACCCTTAAGGTCTGGTAGGAATTTTAGGAGGGACCCCATCAAAAAAAAAAAAGAAAAAGTGCGTGGGGTACCCCCTCAAAGTCATACCAGGCCCTTAAGGTCTGGTAGTAATTTTAAGGACCCAAAATTGATGAAGAAAAGTGGGGTCCCCCTAAAATCCCACACCAAGCCCTTGATCCAAGCACAAGCCTGGCATGAAAGGGGGGGGGACAAGCGAGCAGCCCCCCCCCTCCCTTCCATACCAGTCCACATGACAACGGCACTGGGAGAGTGCTTTTCCAGGGTCACCGCGGAAAAAGCACCTTGTCGGGGTGCGGGCAGGGAGCTTATTCACATCAGGGTACTCCTTTAATAAAGGGGTACCCATATGCGCCCACCCCCTTGTGAATGAGTAAGCAGTACTCGTACCCCTACCCATTTACTAAAGGGTTGAATTAAAGTTTTAAAAAAATAGGCCAGACTTCTGAAAAAATCCTTTAATTGAAAAAAAGTATTTTATAAAAATAAAAAAAAATGGATCCTCCGACATAATCCAGGGTCAATCACGATGTCCAGCGTTGTCCACGGCGACTCGACGAAATAAAAAATAAACCAAAAAAATAAATAAATCGAAATAATTATAAAAAGAAAAACGATGCCCAACGACCCGTCCGCTCGAGACCAACTCCTGCCGCAGAATGGCATTCTGACAGATGGCGGCAAAATATAAACAATTAGGCGGAGCTAGATAGCTCAGCCAAACTGTTTACAGTTGTGCACCATCTCTCAGGTGAGCCATGATTGAGCACAGTCCTCATTACTTTGCCCAATCATGGCTCTTACAGAGCACTGGGCCCTGATTGGGCAAAGTCTTGCACCTGACCTGTGGTCAGGTGCAGGGCTTTAGCCCAATCAGGGCTCACAAGGCACTGTGTGGTGCACAGTGCCTTGTGGGGCGCTTGGCAGGCCAACAGCCCGCCGAACACTCTGATAGTTTGTGTATCCGCCGAACACAAGAACTGACGATGTTCAAATCGAACTCATGCTCGACTTGAACATCGTGCCCATCCCTAGAGAGGACCTGCAAGATAGTCACGTGTCAGCCATGCTGCTGTGCAGTTTACCCGATTCATACAATATGCTGATTAACACCCTGGAGACAAGGCCTGAGACAAAACAAACTAGACTTTATAAAAATCATGGTCATTAAGGCGCCATTCACGCATTAGCATGTTTCCGCGTGTGTCTATATCTGCGGAAATGCACAAAGCACAAAAAGCAATTCATTCTTATGGGGCTCGTTCACACCTGCACGTTCGTGCGCGTGCAAAAGAACGTGGCAAAAAGTACATGCGTGATTTTATGGCTGACTTCAGTGCGTTCTGTCCCTAAAACATTGTGGTTTAATTAAAATTTGCACCTTTTTGTGCACGTTTATCACATGTTTTTCCACGCGAAAAAACATGCTGAATTCGAAACGCTATTTGTGAATGGAGCCTGATAGGTACAGAGAAGAGCTTGCACATGACAATATGGAGAGTGATACTGAAATAGCCTGAAGTCAATGGCTACAAGGTTGCAAAGGAAGAAAAGCAGTGTGTGCTTTAGATGCAGGAAAACAGGAAGGAGAGACTTCAAAATGGAAAGCAGAAACAGACAAAAGGTCCAGACATACAGTCAAATCCACTACCGTTGACCAATGAACCGATCAGGGGCATGGAACCTCTAATGCAACAAATTTTCACCATAATTGCTACAAGTACATCGAGGCTGAAGCGCCAGGTCACATGACACAGAAACTAGGCTACATGGAAAAAATGACTAGTCAAGTCATGTTGTTACTAGACAATCATTAACACATAAAAGCATTAGGAAAATGCTTTTGGAAAAAGTTTGGAACTATCTAAAAGCCAAATTGAGCAGACTGGAATCCTGTTGAAATAGCTATGTTTCACTTAAAGAAAACTATGCATTTGAAAATGAAGCAGTTGCCAAATGTAACCTGGGTAAATAAGTGGATATAAACTGGGCTGGAGACTCCTGTGTCAAAAAGTCTACTAGTGGCTACATTTTCTAATTTGTGAAAATAGTCATAATTGTTTGAACTGCATCTTCAACATACTATAAGTTGCCAAGGATTCAGGAAATGGTACCAAAAAGCAAGGCAACAGAAACAACATTAAAGTTATACTCAAACAGAAGCTACTAAAGTATACATAAAGCCACAAATTATTGTATTTTTATTTTGGATAGCATATGGTTGAAACCTTTCAGATTAACTTTTTGCTGTCTGTGTCTTATTGAGGAGATTTTGCTTTCATCTCTTGCGCTGTAGGAAGGGAAATCCTCTCTGAAACAATTGTTATCAGAGCAAGTGTCTCTACTGGAAGATTTTGCGTCTATCCTGTTACAGTGATACACTAACATTTGTGATCTTCCCTCTCTTTTGGTCCTGGTGACTGGTAGAGAGGGTGATTTTCCCAGCAGAATAAAAACCTGACAGATGTTCTTACCCTTCTCACCTCTACCTAAAGCAATGCAAAAAAAACAACACACACACACTTTAAAATGTATTTTATAGGTTGGGTGGTGATGGGAACTGACTCAATGCAAATCTCTGTTGTTCTATCTAGTGCTGTGAAGCCAACTTCTATCACTGTTTATGCTGCTGCATGAGGTTATCAGGTATTGGCCCCATTGTTTACTTGGTAACCTGGTGAACCCAGAGAAGCAGCAGTAATTAGAGGTCATTGCTGAATGAACTTTAGCAGCACTTGTTTTTCACTAGGAGGCTAGAAAGGAAAGTAGAATTTTACAAATGGCGCTCTGAACACACTTATTATTCTATTCACTATACTATTCACTATAGCCAGTACAGGTCCCGAAGTTGGCTGAGCGGCTCAGTCGAACCGAAGGCATATGCTTCGGCTCGACTGAGGCGAGGTGAAAGCCGAAGCAGCCTGCTACTAACAGCTGGGCGAAGCCAGCCGTAATGTCACGGCTGGCTCCAGCCACTTGCAGAGACAGATCAGCGTCCCCTGGTTACCGGGTAACCAGGGACGCTGATCTGTCATTACACTGAGAATTTGGCGGAGCCGCCATCATATCACGGCGGCTCCGCCGAGTTCTCAGTGTTTAATGACAGTTCAGCGTCCACTGGCTACCTAGTGACCAGGGGACGCTGAACTGTCATGAGAACTCAGCAGAGCCGGATTTGATACCACCGCCGGCTCCGACGAGCTCTCACTCTAAATGACAGCTGGTCCCGGCTAATAGAAAACAATTGGGTGGAGCTAGCTATTTTTTTCTACTTTTTTAAACTGTTTTTCTATTCTGCTCGATACCACAGAGGTACCGTGCAGAATAGTCTGAGCAGCAGCGAGTAGCCTGCCAGAGGTTCGGCTCAGCCGGTCCAGATATTCACCCAGGTGCCTTCGGCAGCTTTGTGAATAACCCTCATAATGTTGGGGTCTGGATGTTATAAGGCTTAGCTGGGAATATTTTTTATAATTGCTAACAATAAGAGACCATTTCTATTCCAAAAAGTATTACAAGTAATATAAAGCAAAGATCTCTCCACTCATCACAGAGCCAATGATTAACCTTTGCCCCCCAGCAAAGCTATTATTAAAACTATTTGTCAGCATCACCCATTCAATTTTCCTGTATGACAGGAAGGTTGAGAACTTTTGTATAACCAATAATAGAATATACGCCCTAGAGACAATACAAACCCTTCATTGAGGCAGGCAATCAAATATACAGTGCCATACTCACTTCCTCTTCTACTAAAGCAACCACATCAGATATACGGAATGTATACACAGCCATAGATGGATTTATTTTTTACTGGTGCTTTAAGAAGTCTAACAGGGTTATCCACAAAGCTGCTGAAGGCAGCCGAGTGCATGACCCACCCGAAGTGAAGTGAGCCGAACGCTGTTCAGGTATTCACTTCAGGCTTGTACAGCTGATTTCAGCTGTACATCGGCAGGCTTCGGCCGCACTTCGGTCAGCCGAACATGCTCTGCATGTTCAGCTGAGCTGAAGTGCAGAAGGACTTCGACTCAGCCGATCCAACATCTGGATCGGCAGAGCCGAAGCTCCTGCAGGCTACTCGCTGGCATTGGCCCCTATTCTCATAGGGGCCGAACAGCAGTGAGTGAATAGCAGTGGTGTATTCTGGGTTGGGGCTGCCCTAGGCAAGACAAAACTCGGATGCCCCCCCAGCATCTGTGGTGGGCTCAGGGGGGCTGTGCAGGATCTGCGGTGAGCTCTGCGAGGTCTATGGTGGGCAGAGCCCACCACAGATCCTGCAAGGCCCCCCTGAGACCTGACAAAGCCCCCACAGATCCTGCAGAGACTGTGAGTCACATCACAGAACTGGCCTGTTCCTGTACTTTTTTTCTGGTACATAAAGGTATCTCTGCAGCTGGCTATTTATTTGTAGGCAAATGGGATTTATCCTCCATGTATATAGAGACTTCTTTACTAAAAGAGCTGTGAAAATGTGGAATAGACTTCCACAGAAGCTAGTTCTAGCCAACTTTGTTGATGATTTAAAAAAAAAAAGGGCTGGATGTTTTTTTAAAGGCACTAAATAAATCTGGTTAATAATATTTATTTACTTATTTTTGTCTTTTGGTTGATCTTGCTTTTTTTCCCAACCTAAATGTGTAACTACGTTGCCTAAGCAGAAGCACAGCTAAGGCCCACATTATAACAATGAATCCTAACTGTAGAAATACGAATAAAATATCTGAATAAAAAATTATAATACATTAATCAAGACCTAGAACCGCACAAGCCATGTCTGGATTTAAACTGTAGGTAGAGGTTGTTATAGTGCCTTCTTTTTTCATAATATGTTGATTTCTGCAATGCGGAATTATACAATTTTTCTGACAAGCGTACATTCTAATCTTCTGACTTTTTTTTGTTAGCAATGAGACTAGATAGAAGGTTGTAGTTGGAATTTTAGTAGAGTGGGTGGACAAGCGCATTTTCACAAAGCCTCTATGTCCATTGTTTCTTTTTCATTGATAGTAGTATAAGATAGTAAATAACATTTTCCTGTTTCCACTATGTACAATGTTTCATGTTTGGTAATTGTCAGCTACTATTTTACATAATAGTAGCTGACAATCTGCATTTAAAAAAATTTACTTACAGCAGTTAGCAGTACATATAGTGGAAATGTTGTGTATGGCATTCATAGACAAAGTGTGACAATTAAGTTCTCACAGATTTATTTGTAAATAGAGATGGCTGCTATAACTGGCCAAATACTGTACGAATCAAAGTATTATTATAACTAGAGGTACAAATCAGTGGCGGAACTACCGCTAGGGCGGCTGGTGCTCCTGCACCGGGGCCTGAGCCTACAGGGGGGGGGTCCAGTATCCATCCAAACACAGCCCTGGGGCAGAGATGGGGGGGCCCGTCAGTGTCTGGCCACTAGACTTGTGCGCTGTCAAAAAATTCGTTCTGTTTCGTTTCTGAATATCCGTTATTTCGTAATTCGTAACTGAACTCAATTCGGATTCGTACGAAATACGAATTTTCGTTAGTGGCGGTTATATTTTCGTAACTTTACGAACATTCGTTATGATGAAGTTAAAAAGCAAAATACCTTTGTTAATATTGGAGTGGTAGTTGTTTTTTTTATCCGAAATACGAATTCCGTTAACGGATTCCGTATTCCGAATTCCGTATTTCGGACTTTAAAAAAAACTACCATCAACTCCAATATAAATGTACTTTGCTTTTTACCTTCAATATAACGAATGTTCGTAATGGAACGAAAATACGTCAACGGAATTTCGTATTTCCTGCCTGTGTGTGTAACTGTGTATTGTAATGCATCAGCAGCAGCGGATCCGTATCTCGGATTAAAAAAAAATCTTGTCATGTTGTTCAACCTCATTTACAGGGGTAATATTAGTTCCTGTTTCAAAGAAATTCGGATCCGAAATTCGTTAACGGAATTTCGTATTTCGGATATAATTCGGAAACTGCCATTCGGATTTCGGATGCTCCGAAATTCGGAATTTCAGGAAAATTCGTACGAATTTCGATTCGTAACGAAACGAATCGCACATGTCTACTGGCCACCGGTTACCATCGGATTGGTATGCGGTGGGCCCCCCCATACCTGCGCCGCGAGTGTCGATTGATCACATTGGTATCCGGCGGCTGGCGGGCCCCCTCATCTCTGCGCCGGGAGTGTCAGAAAGACCCAACACTCCCGGAGCAGAGATGAGGGGGCCCGCTGGCCGCCTAATACTGTGGAGGGAAGCCGAGGATATAAAAAGTTGGCAGGCACTTCAGGGGGCAGCCCTGGGCCTCAGCCTTGAGGACCCAGCAAACAGCCGCCTGAGTGCAAAACTGAGTGAGTTTTGACATTGTAGTCGCTACTTGGACACTGTCCATACCATCCCGAGACTCAAGTCTTACACCTGCAATTCACGGGCAATCGTTTTGGAGGAGGTATTCCACAACAGTATCTCTTCAGGGTGTTGGGAGGCATAGTAGGATCACTATCAATATGTATGATATGTATGAAGTGTTCCTTCTCGAGCTTGAAAAAGAGGTATCACTCCTCGAAACGCGTTGCTCACTGCCTTTCCACCCCGCCACTACCCTCTTCCCATCACAGACCCGACTGATAGCTGACAACTCTCAGCCCACGGCACCCGCACACTACCCCAGCCTGCGCCGACAGTGACCGAGCAGCACGAGCCGCAGCCGCGGTCACAGCAGCTCTGCCTGCTTCTGACACCGCTGATTCTTTCCCACACTACTCAGCCCCTGGACTCACACAGCGGGCCACGGACTGAGTCCCCATTCCTGTGGTTACTCTTTTCCCCCCCTTTTCTTCCTCGCCCACAGCCTCCTCTCCCCGTGTGGATGCACATCCCCTGGCTCACCAGTTCCAGGTAGATACCACGGATGACCCGATCCTTTGCACCGGCCGTCCATCCTCTGGTCCCATTAATTCAAAAATGTAAGTGCTTATTCTTTTTCCTCAGCTCTCCATTGGTTTTTCGCCCATTGCACCCATTGTCACACTATTTTCCTGTCATTTTCCCTGGGTCTCCCGACCCGGTCAGTTAGCCCACCCAGTGTTGCGCCCTTTTGGGTTTTTTTGTTTCAAGTTATCAATATGTATGAGTGACCTCAAGCCGACTTTACCAGTGGACACACTATGTTCATGGCTATCTTTTCAAATGGAACCTCAATTATGGGCTACAGAAGTGCATCCCCACAGCGGGTTAACTGGCAGGCGGGACAAGTGGTACAGTATTCCTTTACCTCTGCTTTCAGGCCTGGCCAGTATAACCAGTCGGTGATATGCACTTCCATCTTTTCCGTTCCCAGGTGTCCTCCTAAAACAGCATTATGCACCAGGTCAAGAACCTTCCTTCTGTATGATTGGGGTACCAGCAATTGTTCAACATCTTCCTGTACTTTTGTGACTCAATAAAGCACGTTATTATTCCCTGCAAAGTGAGTCCATCACTCATTTGCACCGAGCTCCTGGGGAGCCCCGTTTATGACAACTAGCTGTCATCTTGCCTGGGCCAAAATAGGGTCCTCTATCTAAACTGTTCCAAAAATCCCTTTGGTCACATCCAGATCAGGCAGGGCAGGAGTAGAGGTAGTTCCCCCATGATCGTCCCCAAGCATAACCTGTAAGGGAAAAGTCCCCCCCCCATTACCAGAGGACACTTTGGTTTGTGGACTTTGGACTTATGGACTGGTATTTTGACATTAATAACAGGATCATATTAACTCTTATCAACACCAACGAGATCATTATCAGCATTAACATCAATATCAGTAGCCTTTAGTATAGGCACTTCTGAGTTATTCCCTTCAACAGCAGGAATGGAGTAGTTACCTTCGCTCAAGTCTCTGAGATGTGCAAGTAGTTCTCCTTGTACACACCTCTTGGGTACAAGTAGTGGAGATTGATACTGAGAAAAGGGGGTATTCCGTAGTGTCCCCATTAATAAACATAACCCACAGAGTCTTGCTTACCTTGCCAATTCTCCCAAGTGCCCTGGGGTGGATGAGTGTGACCATGCTTCCTGAGTCCAGCAAGGCCCTGGCAGGGAGATGATTCACCTGCACCTAAAATCTCCCCTCACTAAGTTGCAGGTAAGTGGTGCAAGCTTTGTGCACATAAAAAGACACACTCCGGAGAGCCCTGCATTTTATGGGCTCCTCCTATAGTGGGCACTGTGCTCGGGTGTGGCCCCAGAAGTGACACGGCCAGCATTGTACATCCTTCATTTTCTGAGGTAGAGGACTCTTGGCTTCGTGGATACTGATTCCAGGGGTCTGCTGGACTTCCTTCCAGAGAGCTGTGGTTGGCCCGGTTGCCCATGGCAGAATTAGTCTTTGGCAATTGGCAGGACAGATAAGATCCTCCACTACAGTGTACCATTCCACCATCTTTACAAGCTGGTCCTCTGTCTTGGGGTTTCAATGGCTGACCCAGCACTGAAGGTTGCCTGGCAGGGACCTCAGGCATCGGCCCAACCTATTCCATAACCTGGGGACCTGACAACGCCTCTGGCTGCAAGCATTTCTTGATCAGCTGCACCATGTAATGCATCTGGAACCGTGGTGGCCATTCTGGATGATATCTCCAGCGGTATACCCTATGCACCCAAACAACAGTAGTCACCCCCAAGGCGGGCCAGAATTTCTGTCTTCAGTCATTCGTAGTTTTTAGCATCACCAGGTGGCAGATCAAAGTAGACCTTTTGAGGCTACCCAGTGACAAAAGAGGTTGATGAGGCCTGCCCACTGGTCTTGGGGCTTGGTTACCTAGTTGCTAGGAGCAACAACCACTTGCTCCCATCCCTTGGAGAAGCTCTGCACTACTTCCTGCAATACCAGCACCTGGGTTTGTGCGGTCTCTTCCTGGGCTGCAAGCTGGGAGGCAAATAACTGGGTGCTTTCTTGCTACGCTGTGATGGCATGTGCCAGCACCTCCTCATGGCAGGTCCAGCTGGGCTGCAAGGTGTTGATTAGTTTCCTTGTGGCGGGCCTGAGCTTGTATATTAGCCAGGGTCAGCTGTTTTCGTCATACGAGAACTCTTCTGAACGGCGTCCACTAAAATACAATATAGTGTCCTTTCAGGTCCCATCCTTG
>NW_017307017.1:636304-653956 GCF_000935625.1 Nanorana parkeri | reverse complement strand
TATATATATACATATATTAAACCAAACAGTTCTAACCCACAAACAATTTAAAAACAGAAATAATAAGTATCTAAATTATATTCCAAACAACTATTTAGTAAACATTAGTATCTTTTAAATATATTACCAACAATAGAGCCTGTACTGTCTCTATATTTTAGTTAAATCCAAGATCAAAGAAAATTCATATTAGCCAAAAACCAATATGAAGAAACTAGCTGATTAGTCTGGCAGTAATATCTCTGCTTCAGCAGCCCGAGTGGTGCACAATGATTAATCCAGCATATAAATTATGTTTCCTTGCAGTACAGTACTGTCAACATTTACAAGTGCATCCTACAGGTGGATTCTCTCCAGAACCTACTTCTAGCTTGTGGCCTGTGTCCTACCTTGAATAACTTACCTTTATAGGAATTTAAATTGTATTTTCTGGACTAAGCACAGTCAGTGATAGAAAGAATGCTGGAAAATTTAGAAGAAAAGTATGTGAAAAGAACATCAGCATTTATAGTTGATTGGATTAGAGCTAGCAAGTCTTTAGCAGAAGACTGTGGGCCAGGTGGTTCAAGATATGATTGGAGCATTATGTGGATACATACAGTGTGCATGGAAGATTGGTACAAACCTTGACAACGTCAGGAATAAATAACCAAAAGAGGAGCCTAGGTGGTTTTTCAAGATTCATTGGACAGGAAAAATTTCACATACGATTCCTATTCTTCAGAGATATTCTATCATATCCAGTCCACAGACATTGAGATTAACTACACAAACAACAACAAATAAGCATGTTTACTGTAGAATTGTGATGTAGATACAATATGTTAAAACATAAAAACACACATACCACTCCACAATTTCCTACAGCCTCACCAAAATCAGGCATTATTGACAAGTAAGCTCAGATGATTCCTCCATATATCAACCACTGAGTCTGCAAAAGCAACCCCTGGGAGAAGGTCTTGGCCTTCAGCATGCTTGATGTCATTAATTTACTGGGAGGATTCAATGTTTGTGCAATAACTATTGTTCACACAATTTGTTATGTTAGCAGATTTGTTCTCAAGTCACATGAACTAGGTCTAGGGAAAACAGCGTTTTTAAGCCTTTCAGTGCTGTGCATAATATAATAATGCATCATTTATTTTCTCTTATGCAAATACTTATGTAAATATTTAGAAAATACTGTGTGCTGCTGCATATTATTTTTTAGTCCATTATTTCACAGATATAATACAGTTGTCCTAATGCTACCTTACTCTTACATACAGGTTGTGTACTATAGCCAGCAGCACGTACTGTAGCCCTTTGCTTTCAAAACTTGATCAGAACACTTCTCTGTATTATATGATATTACTTTGGCCCCATAGAGTAAATGTAATGTAATGTGCAGCCTTCACTATAGACTGCACTAAGCCTCCTACCTCTCAGCTAACAGCATGGGCATGACGTCACCATGAACAAGACTTGTGCACAAAAGCCCATCTCAGCACTTAAGCTCCCTGTTACTGTTGCTAGTGCAGTCATTTTCCCATCAACATGATTTATAGCAATTAATATACTGCAAATAAAAAGAGATTTGTAATAAACATCTCTGCCTTGTACATTATATATACAGTATATATAATATATATTTAGACACATAGACATTCATATTCGGTTTAAACTGATTACTGTCTTATTTTATTCCTAAAATCAGAAGGGGAATCATTGCCCTGTAACTTTACAGACTACAAGAACCCATTAATATGTGATGACTGACACTTTAATTGGCATAAACAGACAGTGTTTGTTATGTTTATGGGTAGCAGGAAGCAAAATAATTCTCAAGAAGTTTGATTTTTTGTTTTGCCAACTATTGGTACCTGAGCTGTTTGTATACTACCTGCTTGTAGCATGGACATGCACACTCAGGAGATATGAGACCTCAAGATCATCATTCGCTGATCATATAAAAAGACATCATTCAAGCCTGCACTGCTGGCCACCACATAGTGTCTATGCAAAGCTTTAGGCTATTCATAGTCAAGCAATTCTGGCAAAACTGAGCGTTTGCCATCCTTGAAAAAAGCTTTCAACAATATCAACCACAACAATTTTTTTGTGCCTTTTGTTGATTTTTTAATTGAAAGCTGGTTACAAGATGCTTCTGGCATGCTGGAAAATGAATAAGTGAGACAGTTAGACTTTAAATGGTCAGTTTATGCCAGATTATGGTTACTATACTCATAAGAATGGAAAACGGATTCAGTGTTGCAAATAGCTCCTATATACAGTGCAGTAGTGAGTGACCTCTCCCCCTCAATATGAAATTGGTAACAAACAAAGGAGAAAAGATAGGGGTTTCTAAGAGGTATTACACCACAGTTTCAAATTTTTTGTATAAAATTATTAAATATATATACAAAAAACAGACAACAGTTAATTGGAAAAAAAAAACTTAAAATAGATTCATTGTATCAGGAGCGTATACCCATAAAGCAATCTGTACATAACAGTTATAGATCAAATAAATATTCGTTTTTAGATCAGTGTGTTCAATCCCTACGCGTTTCGCAACTTTGCTTTATCAGGGGATTATAAAATGATCTATTAGAAAACAGTATGTTCAATCAGTACATATCAACAATATATTGCAATATATCAATGAAATAGCATAGAGTGTATAGAGAGATGTGTTTTGGCAGCCAAATCAAACAGAGGAAAAGCACACCACCACCGTCACCGTTGCACACCCGGTACTCACCACCAAATGGGAGTAGCTGGATACGGGTGGAGCTCCCTGTCCGGAGTGTAGATGGAGAACCGAATCCTCCAATCTTAGCAATCCGCCCAGATCTGACACGGGGACCTCGGGGCCACAATAGGAGGGATTCCAGGTTTTTAGAAAAAGGAAAGGGTTGACAATGGTAATCTTATCCGAAGTGTTGTTGTGGTTCAACTTCCATATACCTGTTCTTACATATGATTGTTTTCATTTAGTGTTGCACATAAGGTATAAGAACCATAGTCCAAAATCCTGTGCCCATATATACACATTTCTACGTGCCTTTAGCCAGTTAGGTATTTTTATTTATCCTTGTAATTAGTATTAGGTGTGTCTCCCACCCGTGTCTTAATCCATCCTTCAGGCTGATAATAGATGTATCTATACCTCACCTCAACCCTACTACATAAATAGATAAAAGGGTGAAAAATCAATCGTGATTATATGTGTTTAAAAGTATATAACTGTGTTAAAGTCAAAATGTCCATCTGTGATTGCCACCATAATATTCATCATTTTGTGAGTATAATGTGATCTTAGTAATGTTGATAATAAGTGTCCATAGATATCCCTATGGTGTTCAGCAATTTAAAATGAATGTGTCCCCCTAGGGGGCTAGTGTCCTACAGTCACGCATTTGGTGATTAGACCTATGTGTAGCGACCCCTCCCCCCCCCTCTCTCTCTCTCCCTCCCCCCCCCTTTTAACAAAATATCCAAAAATACAAAAAGAATACAAATTCCATAGTGCAAACATAAAGTTTTTTTCATTTGGACCGGCACCTTATGTGAATTGGAAGGATTTGTGGCCTCTCTGGCAACCAATGAGTTCAACCTTAGGTTCACTACCAACTTCAGCCAAAAGGAAATCACTTTCCTAGACGTCTCTATCTCAACAAGTGATGGTTATCTTATGACCAAGCTATATCGAAAGGAGACTGCGGGAAATTCTATATTACATGCGTCTAGCTCGCATCCACGATTTTTAAAGGATAATCTCCCTTACAGCCAATATCTCAGACTTAAACGAAACTGCTCTATGGATAGAGCAATAGCCCAATAGCTATTTCCCAATAGCCAGGGGTACAAGGCAAAGATATTCATTGTGCCCGGTCGTGTTTGTCCTGGTTATAGCACTCCTAGCCCAAGGACATTACTTAAATAGAAGTGGCAGGCTATCGTCATAATATCCATCTCTTTACAAACAAAACCCTCTTGCTTTTGTCCAAACGGCTGATATGCTTTTACTTTCCCAATTTGGTGACCTTTTGGGGGCCACGGATCAATGCAACCAAATCAAAGGCATTGAAAGTATCTTTATCTCCTAGCATTTTGGAATCCCTTTGAAACTCATTTGCCTTCACTTGGATCCATAATACTTTACTCTACGTAGGAATCCACGTAATCCCCACTTAATCCCCTCCTATGAAAACATGCACCAGCAAAACTATTGAAAATTGATTTACCATCTTTACTCACTGCTAACGTCTTGGGAGACATACAATATATCTTGGATGGGGAGGATAACAGTGATAAAAATTACGTTACTGCTCACATTTTTAAATGATGTCTGGGCCTTACCTATAGCTATTCCTTCATTCTGTCTCCGTACCCTACAGAGATGTTTTATCCGGTTTGTCTGGAATAGGACACCCCGCTAGTTGTCAAAACAAGTCCTCTACAGAACAAAACCTAAAGGAGGTCTGACCCTACTAGTATATCAAAAATATTACAATGCGGTGCAAGTTGCCCAAATATTGCCACGTATAGAACCCCTTTGTGGGTCTTAGTAGAAGTATTTGTGTTCCTCTATCTCCATCAATAACTTAATATGATTACCTCTAAATACCACATTTATACAGCATGTTATATTTGTGGGGTCAATTGAAAAATGTTCATAAAGTAATGCACACTCTTCTTATGTCTACTCTGGACAATCCAATCTATGGGATCTATTCACTAAGCTGCCGTAGGCAGCCGAGTGAAAGACCGACCTGAAGTGAGCCGAACGCTGTTCGGCTATTCACTTCAGTCTGGTACGGCTGATTTAAGCCGTATATCGGCTGAAATCAGCCGTACATCGGGTGGCTTCGGGTCGGCCGGCTCCGTATCAGAATAAGAAAAAACAAGAAAAAGCAGTGTTTCTCTCCTTGGCGGCCGGGAGCATCGGCTTTCAGCGCGGCTCAGCTGAGCCAAGGCATATGCGTTTGGCTCGACTGAGCCGCTCGTCCAAGTTCGGGAGCTGTACGGGCTATAGTGAATAGCCCGTACAGCAGCCCTTCGGTTCTAGTGAACCAAAGGGGTCCTGGGGCCGAAGCTAGCCGAAGGATCGGTCGAAGCTATGGCTAGATCCTTCGGCTGATTTGTGAATAGACCCCTATGTAAATCCACCAACCTTCTGCAAATGATTGAGGTGTAAACTTTACCTAACTTAGCATTTCTTAACTGCTTCAGGAGTGATGCCCTTTGAAACTCTCACTATTTAGAACCAGGTAAAGTCTTTTAATATCCCCAGATAAAATATTTTCTTCAACAATGTATCTCCTCCACCAAGGATCTCTCCATTCTTTTACATAATAAAAATTTATTACATATAAAGCATAGTGAACAATACAGAGGATCCCCCTATTCTTACAGCTTTTTACGGTTTAATTTAGGAGCTTATTTCGTTTACCATATATACACTTTTCTTCTTGGTACCATGCAAACGCCCTTCCCTTACATGAGGAAAAATGGGAGAGGGTTTTTCAGAAACCTTGTGAAGTACCAGATGTGGATTTCCACCGCTAAGTTCAGCTAACGTTCTAGTGGTTGACTTCTCCTACGGCGATATTTAGCTGTCATGCAGATTTTCCATTTCATTACTTGTGAGCCAGTCCACTGCTTCCGTGGTTACCTTACGGAGGAACCTTTTTTGCACATATGATAGGAATGTCCAATTTACAGTTCATGGGGCCTCTTTCTGCAATCACCCCTATGAGGTTCTACTTAACAAAAAAAAACTGATGCTTGTCCACTTACGCGATTTAAACTAGTAACCCACATGCTCACGGCTGCCAAACTAGTACTAGCCTGGACGTAGAAGGCCTTTGCAGAGGTCAAAACCCTGGTCTCTCAAGTTATGTTTTATGAGTTACTTACAGCATAGCAGAAGGACACTGTCTAAATTTTGTAAGACTCCGTGGATCAAAGCTTATATGCTTGCTACCTTCCACCTGGATATAATCATAAAAACACCTTTGCCTTTGTGGACTGAGTGGGCTAAAATTTTGAGAAAATCTATCATCCAAATGCAATCCCACAGAGTTGGCATGCATACATACATATACATACATACATACATACATACATACATATCACCAACTATACTAAAAATAGAGATTTAAAAAAAAGGACTGGCGGGGTTCTGCCATTTACATGGTCTACATCTAAAATAAAAAAATGGATTGTTAAAGGGTCTATTTATCAATTTTTCACCCAAGAGTCACACAACTTTTCAACAAGATTCACACTTCTTTAAAATCTAAAAATGTAAATCTTGAATGAATATTGTGTGAATCGTGGGTGAAAATTTTGATACGTAGACCCCTAAATGTTGCTGTTTGGGCGCTTTGGTATAGAATGTGATCATATGTATTTTCATATATAGTTCTAGTACAATTTATACATTATTTATGATCATTTTGTGAATAAAAAGTAAGTAGGGATGGAAAGGCAATTGTGCAGTGACCAAATGTATCCATGCAGGTGTAGTCAGTATAGTTTAACCAGACTAATATACCTATTTACACTTTATTACTATTGACTATAGCATGACATTTTTCTCTGCACTTTTTTTTTAATAGGGCTCTCTGGACTGAGAAAATAAAGCAACTGAAAAGATGATGTTATAACTGGTTTTAAAATACACAAAATTCCAGCAGATTTAGCAGAAACAGCAGATAACAATGTGCAAGTGTCTCCTGTGACTGGAGGCATGTGACTTTAGAACATGACCATCTTTTTTCCAATGTACAGGGTGGCCTAGCGGTTCTCTTGATTATTTATACATTCCTCTTAGAGGAACACTAGAGCTAGATTTGTGTTAAATCATGTATTATTTACTGCATTTAGCTGCCTGTTAACCTTTTGTTGCACTGTATGGCTGATTTCCTGAAATGTGATTAACCATCTTATTTGCTGTTCTACGTGAGTGTCATAAGGTGTTTCATTTCTTCTTGTAATTGTGTGCCTCCTTGATCTCTAATAACTAATATGAAAACTACTGCAGGCACAATCATCTAGCATATCTAAGTCATCTAATCATAGACATGCACACTCTATTTGGCGAAAGGGTCACATGATAAAATTGCTTGGTGGCAATCGACTTTACACACTGTTCCCAGTTAAGTGACCACAAGGCAACCAAATAATCTTTGATTTTTTAATGATTACATTATTGAAAATGCGTAAATGAAAATGTAAGCATATTACAGTACAATACATACAAGCTGTTCTGATTGTTTATGACCAGGCAGAAATACTACATTTTTACAGCTTGTATTGATAATTAATGATAATGCGGGTTCGCATAACAAAAGGAGAGAGAGAGAGAGAGAGAGAGAGAAAGGACTTTAATAATTAAAAAAAACTCATGTTACTGGCCTGCATGTTGTTTCTTGCTAGCTTCTCGATAAATTACCTTTCAACCACCTTCTTGTTTCTGTTATGGTCATTCTATGTTGTTTATGAAACACACAAATGGTTTATCTTTAATGAAATTACATGTATTACTTGTTGGTCCTTTTCTCTTAACCTACTACATTATTTCTACTCTTGTATACTGTCCTATAGTTCTTCAGACTGAGCTTCATTGTATCTCTCTTAGGCTAGGTTCACACCTAGGCAATATTGCGCAAAACACAGATTCGCATTGAAGTCAATGGAGGCTGTTCACACCTTTGTGGTTTGTCGCTCGGACCAAATCGCCTGTCGTGCAAAAAGTTACAGGACAACCACGCAGTTTGCCAAGAACAGTCGTGCAAACGAAAACGCGCTCACCAGCTCAGTCGCCTAGGTGTGAACCTAGCCTTATACTCTTCTGGACTAGCCACATGTATCTCTTTTTAGTTAAAGCATCATCTACCTACACACCAATACACATACTACTTCATTCCCTAATCATTACTTTTTCTCTTATTCCCAGCCTCATTCACACGGGTGGCAAGCGGGTGGTAAAACCAGATGGCTGATCTATAGCCTATATCTGACACTATAGTTAGCAGATAGCTGAGAAAAAAGGGAAGTGTTGCAGCACAATGCCTTGTAAATCACATGGCTATACATGCATTACTGCATGGATTCTAGAGTGATCAAGTCCTAAGAATATAATCTCTTCCTATCGTCATTATGCCTGAAAAATCTGACATTTTTCTCAATATAGGTATTAAGCAAATATTTAAAGTTGAACTCCAGGCACAGAATCTTTCATTTAAAGCTGAACTTCAGCTATTATCATATATGCTTACACTGGTCCAGCTTGATGTTCCATAGCTGGAGTTCATTTTTAAATATGTTCTTAAATAGACAAAAAAGATATTAATCTACTTTGTGTGTACCAAATGCCTTTGCAATCCTGGATATTACCTGTGTATACGTAGCAATGGCAACATTGGTGTGCTGCACATAGCCTGTTGACAAAGCAGAGTTGTGGGAGTGGGGTGCAGCGGGTGCGTCCATTACAGGCTGGCTGCAGAACACTACAGGAGGGGGGAGACAAGACCAGTCACCTTGCACAAGCAGAGAGAGCAGCAGTGACTGGTTTTTATTACAGTACTCTTCTGTACAGAAGCAAAGTATCACACTGGATAACTGTAGATCTGGAAGAAATATGCAAAACACACCACAACTCAACTCACAATACACTGGACTCTTGTATTTTGACAATATTTGTTTGTCCTAGAGTTCAAATAGTGCTAAATGTGTTTTAAAAGTACAAAACACATAAATATTTACATAGCCATAACTTTACTAAACAAATGATTAAAACAATCAAGGCTGCTGAGAACAAAATATGCAAACTTCTATGATGATGACATTTGTCTGGCTCAATACCTTTGCGGTTTTTAATGTGCATTACTGTGCTAATGTGCTTTGCTTTAAGGCTGACCATTTATTTTGAATGGCCTGTATCCCACCTCAAACTGCACCTGACACTTTTCGGGAAGGCACCACATTGTAAAACACATGGGGGTCTATTCACTAAGGTGCCGTAGGCAGCCGAGTGAACGACCGACCTGAAGCGAAGTGGCTATTCACGCTGTTCGGCTATTCACTTCAGGCTGGTATGGCTGATTCCAGCCGTATATCGACTGAAATCAGCCGTAGATTGGGTGGCTTCGGGTCGGCCCGACCCGAAGTGCAGAAGGAGTTCGACTCAGCCGATCCAACATCTGGATCGGCTAAGCCAAACCTCCAGCAGGCTACTCACTGCTGTTCGGTCTATTCTCATAGATGCCGAACAGCAGTGAGTGAATAGCCGAATGCCGCTGAGCGGCATTCGACTCTGCCCCTCTGTGGGACCGAGCAGAGTAGTTTAAAAAGTAGAAAAAAAGCAATAGAAAATGATTGTGCGGAGCTAGCAGTGACAGCTAGCTCCGCCCAACTGTTTTCTATTGGCGGGCGGTTCTGCTGCCGTCAATAAATTCGAGCAGAGTAAACCTTTCTTGGAGAAAGTGTTTCTCTCCTGGGTGGCTGGCAGGGGGAGACTCCCAGAGCGCCCCGGGAGAGTTGGGCTGTCTGGAGATCAGTGTCCCTGGTTAGCTGGTAACCAGGGACGCTGATCTCTCTGCAAGTGGCCGTAGCCAGCTGTAAGATCACGGCTGGCTCGGCCCAGCTGTCAGAATAGTGAATAGCCCGTACAGCATGCCTGTGGCCGAAGCTAGCCAAAGGATCAGCCGAAGCTACGGCTAGATCCTTCGGCTGCTTCGTGAATAGACCCCATGGAAATGCCCGTGCATTGGGATGCTATTCAAAATTAACGGTACAGCAAAGCGATAACACGCACAAGGGGTTGTGGAAGCATTATCTCATTATCTCAGTGCAAAGGTATGAACCTTTGAAAAGAGGTTATTTGGAACCAGGTATTCTGATTAACAAGATGAGAGTTCTAATCAATCCAGATCTGGATTTAACCTACCTGAATTAAGTGCAAAATGGTCCAATCAAAACAGAGAACCCTGGGTGAAGCTCTTGAATTGCAACTGAAGTCAACACTTTTTTTTTATTTTTGGATAGAGTGGAGATGGATTAGCCCATGTCAGGTTTTTATTGATCTCTGTGTCCCTGTTAGGGAGGCTCACCCTCTCTATTTGCCCCGGTGACTGTTAACACTGAAAGTGAAAGAACATCCCACATTTCAGGTTGTCAGCAAAACAGGAATAGATGGGAAATCTTCCAATGTGGACCCTAGTTCTGGTGACCCTTGCGGACCACCAGGGATTTCACTAACTGTGGAAGTATTTCCTCTCACTTCTTGTTGTGGCTATCGTACAGGAAGTGAATCGAAATCTACCCAATGGGACACAGAAAGCAAAAAAAAGCAGAAAGCTGACATTGGTTCTAATCTTACGCTATCCAAAATTAAAAAGAAAAAGTGTTGTCTTCAGTTCTGCTTTAAGGCCTGGATGGGATAAAAAAGATCTTCTAAAAATGTAGCCTCCAGCTCCAGCAGTCGAGAGTTATACAAATAGAAGAGATTCGGCAGATTCTAGATTCTACTACTATGTCATGTGTATGTTATTCAGATCTGTGCAGTAATCCAGCATCAAGCAACCCCTGCACTTTGCATCTGTGCAGGAGTTTACTGTAGTAAGGACTGGTTACTGATGCTCTCTCTGCTTATGCAGAGTGACTGGTCTTGTATCCGCCCCCTCCTGTAGTTTTCTGCAGGTAGCCTGTAGTGGGTGGGGCCTGCTGGGTCCCTCCCACAGCTCTGCTCTCTGCACAGACTACTGTTTTCACAGGGTAACATCTGGATTTTTATATTTTGTGGCTGTTTAGGAATATATCTCAATTAAAGTTTTGAGCCTGGAGTTCAGCTTTAAACATTGTAGATAATAGATAATAGAATTATCTAGCTTTAAACATTTGTATCATAGAATGGGTCAAAAGTCCGCCTACCTGCCATGCAGGTGTGATTGGCACCTACAGAAAATATTTTGTTGAGGTTATTGCCAATACATGAGATGTGAGGTTTTAGTACTTGCTAAATATAAGAGTTTACATACTTATGTCTTAACCTGACAGAAGTTGTTTAAAGTGTAAGTCCACTTTTAGTGGTTAAACTGGGTAGGTCTTGCACATAAGGGGCTTAATTTACCTCTTCTGTAAAGTCTATGGGAAATGAATAAGCACTTCTCAGACCGCCCATGCAGCACAATGATCTCTTCTTTATGTGCTCTGCTCTGGAGGGGCTGGGGCACCTGTAACGTAAAGTGTATGGATGAGAAATGGTCTCGCCAAACAGGATCCACCTGCAAACTGTACACTTAAGGCACAGAAACCAGAGAAAATCATGCTGGCCATACAGTACCAGTGTAGTTGCCGCAGATTTTTAGGGAAACGACACAGTAAGCTTCCTAATGGGCAAGACTGGCAGCTGCTTACCTCCCATGATACTACTAAAATGGACTCACACTTTAAAGAAAACCTGTATTCTTATGTAGCATGTTAAGAAAAAATGTAATAGGAACCAAAAGGTGCTTAATTGTACCTCTTTAGTAACTAAAATCCCCCTACGAGCATCACTGTACACATGCCATATTCAGGACTCCTAGGCTATTAAGGGGGCAGACACATGCCCTGTATCGCCCCACAATGCAGCACTAGGTGTCAGCACTACCTATGCCAAGGCCTTAGTAAGGTCACATGGTGCTTACCTAAAAGTATGCAAATAGCGACTTTCACAAAGTCATTATCTGCAGATATTTAGTTGGTTGCAGTTACCATGAAACGAATGGCTGTTAGAAGTGTTTAAAATGGTTAATAATACAGGTTTATTTGGCCTATTTATTTAATAAGACCTAATAAAGTAAAATGTTGTGTTATTTTTTTTTAAATAAGACTGCCTTTAAAGTGACACTAAACTCAGGAGTTAAACCTTAAAAATTCATTCAATACCCCAACTATTAAAGTGACATTAAAGGATAATTTTTTCCCCTCCCCCCATGTTAATGTCAGCACTTACCTTAAATGATGTCTCTTCCTCTTCTTTCCCCATATTTTCATCTGTCCCTCCAGCGGTGCGGCGGCTCTCCGATATAGCGCTGACTCCTCTCTGCTTACAGTCACTTCCGATCCAGCGGTGTCTGCATGCGGGTGCACGCGTCCATAGGCTTACCTTGCGTCTCTGCTCGTCTCCCGGCCAAGAATCCGAACTGCGTATGCGCCCGCCCCAGGATCCTTTGCGGCCGCACGAACAGTTCCGGACTCTCACCGCGGGAGCGCGCAGCGATAATAAGATCATTCTAAACCGTTGTTTTAAGCGTTTTTTTTTTTCCAAACGTTTTGACTATATCTACTGCTTGTCAGCAGTAGATATACTATATCTACTGCTTGTCAGCAGTAGATATAGGCAAAAAAACGGGAGGCTTTAGAACCCCTTTAACAAAAATGTATCTTATTTGTGTATCACTCGGCTGTAGATCCTCAAATCATCTCTGAGTTGGTGCTGACACTATCCTTCCTCCTGGAGGGTGGCTACTTTTATTCCCCATGGTCCCTGTGTGTGTTATAAAGTAGTCACCGCTCTAAGCTCATTCCTGTGATGGACTACAATCTCAATACAAATTAGTAAACTAAACGTGGGTTTGTAGTCCATCACGGGAGCGAGCTTGTCCCTCCAGAAGGACAGTGTCAGCACCAATTCAGAGATGATTTGAGTATCTACAGCTGAGTGATACACAAATAAGATAAATTTTTGTTAATAGTTAAGGTACATAAATGCATTTTTTAAAAATGTAACTTCTGAGTTTAGTGTCACTTTAATTTTTAAAACATTCCTCCTTTTACAAACCTTTTGCACAGTCATATACTCTCCTGTAATATATTTACTTTTTCCCAACAACCTCATATTAGAAATAGTGCATTCAGTGTCATCCTTCCTCTGTCCTGATATGGCATATTTTTAATATATCGATATATAGTTATGGTTATGGTGGTTCATCTTCATGCTTCTGTAGTGTTCTAGCATCCTTATTTCACCTCTTTGTATTCAGTGAGTTCTTTTTTAGCTGGTTGTATCACATGCACTCCCTGCCTATACCTGTTACATGCTGATTGCCATAGGACTGCACACATACTGCCTTTCATTATGTGTCCATAGCATGCTAAAAGTAATAAAAGCCTATAGGGGAACACAGGTGATGATCCACACAAGGGTCTATTTTTTAGTTTTCTAACACAAGAGTCACACAACTTTCACCCAGGATTCCACATTTCCACTACTGAATCCAATTAGAAGAATTTGTGATAAGATATACCAGGTGAAAATGCCTTGGGACACACATGATTAAACACTAAATACATGTGTTGTAGCATTACAAATCAGGGGTCGAATAGGGACCACTGACCCGTAATTCCATTTCTTCATACAGGAAAGGTAGTTCAGTGGGTTCACATAATACTGGCAGGGAGAGCCCATTACTTATTACAAAAGCTGTCTTCTGCATGTTTGTATGTGCCCCATGACTCCATTCCACCGCTTCCTTACTGCAGGTCATCTGCTTTACTTTCCTGAAATGCAAGCTGTCTCTTGTACTACATGTGCTGTCACCTATCTGGCTGCTCTCTACATTGTCTGTGTGTTGCACTCAGTCTCCCCAACCTTTCCTCTATCATAGGCCCCCTCCCCTCCCTATATTGCATGCAGTAGCTGTCTCTAGCACACTCTCTGCCACTCACTCTCTGTGTTGCCTTTTTGGCTACATAGTTGCCTCTGCTATCCAATCCACTTGCTGTACAACATCCATTCCATTATAGTGTGTGCTCCGGGTGCCAGTAGCATCCCTTGTAGTGCAATGTGTGCCCTGGGTGCCAGTAGCATCCCTTTCACTGCAGTGTGTACTCTGGGTACCGGTAGCATCCCTTGCATTGCACGGTGTGCCCAGGCTACCACTAGCATCCCTTCCATTGAAGTGTGCACCCTGGGAACCAATAACATCCCTTGCAATGCAGTGTGTGTACTGGGTCTCAGTAGCATCCATTTCCATTGCAGTGTGTGCCCAGGGTGCCAGTAGTATCCCTTCCATTGCAGTGCGTGTCCAGGGTCCCAGTAGTATCCCTTCCATTGCAGTGTGTGTAGTGGTTAGCGGTAGCATCCCTTCCATTGCAGTGTGTGTAGTGGGTACCAGTACCATCCCTTCCATTGCAGTGTGTGTAGTGGGTAGCGGTAGCATCCCTTCCATTGCAGTGTGTGTAGCCAGTAGCAGTAGCATCCCTTCCATTGCAGTGTGTGTAGTGGGTGCCAGAAGCATCCCTTCCATTGCAGTGTGTGTAGTGGGTGCCAGTAGCATCCCTTCCATTGCAGTGTGTGTGGTGGGTAGCGGTAGCATCCCTTCCATTGCAGTGTGTGTAGTGGGTGCCAGTAGCTTCCCTTCCATTGCAGTGTGTGTAGTGGGTAGCAGTAGCATCCCTTCCATTGCAGTGTGTGTAGTGGGTAGCAGTAGCATCCCTTCCATTGCAGTGTGTGTAGTGGGTAGCAGTAGCAGACATCGTCTCCCTGGCTGGCACTCGGTGTTCCATGCAGTCTCTCTCTCCTCTCTCGGGGATTCTCTCCTCCCTCCCTATGCTTATTGGATCTAGTTTCGCCTCTTTTCTGTCTTCCAACTAAAAGGAAAATTTGGTCTATTTCCCTGTATCAATTAGACGCAGTGTTTCCTCTGTCTCACCCCCTCGTTTTTCTAATATGCAGCTCCTGTGCTCGGCGCATTATTTGGAGGCGATCCCTTGCTGTCAGATCGTTTCTTATAACAAGAGGTCCTCCTTGGTCACCCCGTGCTTGTCATATGCGGACTTTCTGTCTTCTTCCTAATACATGCAGTCTCCCCATTTACCCCTCTGCCTCCCCCTCTGTTACATGCAGTCTCTGCTCTCTCTCACCCCCCTCTCTCCCCCTCTTCTCTCTATTAGATGCAGTCTCTCCGCTCCTCCCCCTCTCCTGCTCATGTTGTGTCTCCGGTTCCTGAGCTCCCGGAGCGGACCGGACCCCCCTCACCCAGCCCCCCCCAGGGGCCCCCGAGGGACCTCGGGGCTCCCCGCAACCCCCGCTCTCCCGGGGGAGACCCAGGCACCCCGGACCAAGTTGGACGTTCCCCCAGGAGAGGCAGAAGCCCGATCAGCGGACGCGGACACCCCAAAATCAGAGATTCTCCAGACTCGGACCGAGATCGCCCCGGCAGTGGCATCCGAGACATCTCCAACGGTGAAGACGATCCGACTTTCACAGAGAAAATCCTCACCTCCGACTCCGACACCCCGACCGCCGACAGAGACACCCCGATTCCAGACAGCAACACCCCTACTGGAGACACCCCGATCAGAAACTCCCTCACCAGCACCACCGCTGACAGAGATAGCACCAGCTCCGCCAGAGGCTCCTCCATTGGAAATCCAGACCCCCTGCTCAGAGACACCCCTGGATCAGACAGAGACCCACCCGGCCGGCGGATGGAAGAGACAGCGGGGAACGCGGTGATCATCAGGATCGGAATCCCGGACCTGCAGCAAACGGTAAGAGCTGTGCTACTATGCATGTGCTGTGTGATCATGTACTGCACGTCTGTATACTGGAGCTGCATATTCCTGTGTGCCTGCAGCTAAGGAACAAATTGATTGGGAGCCATACCTGTACAAGTCACACGAGGCTGCACACAATGCACACCTGTTCCTGGGAGCATGGATGCTGTGTGACAGCCCAATGTACAAGCATGCATCTATGACACCTGTCCTAAAATGTCCTCATCCATCCATCCATCCTATCTATCCATCACTTTATCCATCTATCCATCCTAATATACCCTATATATCCATCCTTCTATCCTCTATCGCTTTATCCACCCATCCTAATATACTCTATTATCTATCTATCTATCTATCTATCTATCTATCTATCTATCTATCTATCTATCCTTCTATCTATCTATCTACCATCCATCCTTCTATGTTCTATCTTTTTACCTATCTATCTATCTATCTATCCATCCTTCTATAATCTATCTGTCTAGTTATCCATCCATCTATCTCTAAGTCTAATTTCTCTATCATATGTTTGACCACTCATCTTATATTGAAATACCTGTGTGTTGAGTGGTATTCATGCATTTCACAGCTATGGCTACAGCTGTATTATGTTTCAGTGTATAAATAGGTGTTGGAGAATATGAATATATTAGAGATTTACGCATAAATGTATGTATAAGCATATATTGTACATTCATATCCCTTATGGTCATATGTATTGAAAGGTGCATGATGGTCAGGTCAGCAAGTGCAATGGATAGCAGTGCTTTACTACAAGGGGGGGGGGTCATTATGTGCTGTGAATGTGCAGTGCCTGTCCTCAGAGAATGGCAAGTGCAGTAGTTAGCAGCAGCTGGCCAAGTTGTGTAGTAGACTGGAGTGCTTTGCCAAGAAGGGGAATAGTGCAGTAGACGCCGGTGCCAGATCACGATGGATATTTTATGCAATAGGAAGACGAGTATAGACACTATGCTTTACCTGTGTTAGGAATGGCACTTGTGGTGTATATTGCACATACTGTGGCACATGCTGTAGTGGAAGCCTTTCCTACTATAGAAATGCAGTGTTGGAGATGACAGTGCATCGCCAGCAGGCTGAGGACCGTGATTAACCATGGTTCTTGCATAAGATTGCAGTGCCTGAACACTGCAAAGCTTAACGTTGGACCTGTCTGTCCTTCACCCCGACAATGGAAATGTCACTGTTATGCTTACAACGTTTCATTGTAATCTGATTTTCCTGATATTTTTATGGTAGTTTCACTGTGACATTTCAGATGGCCTTGGGTTATGCTTATTTTGGAAAGCGGTGCTTCACCCTGAAACTCTGTGGCAGTGTCTTGCCACGGCACTACTTCATCATGTTTCTATAGGTGGCACTGCTCTATCATGAAACTATACAGCAATCATTCAGTACCAGCGCATTACAGTGAGTCACCAGAGTGTCATAAGGCAGCAGTGTTACAGCATTATTTTAATGTTAGTAGAGGTAATGGCACTACCTCATTATAAAAGTTAGGTTTTACTGTGACAGTATTAATATTATGAAAGACAATAAATGCAGAAGGACTAGAGCTCAAACAAGTGATCTTTACTAAGGTTTACAATGGAGCATTGGAACAGAAGCTTGGCTATTACAGTGAGGTTAGATATCGTGGAATGGTGCAATTGTAACAGAACAGAAGAATAATACATAGTGCAGCAAAAGTGAGTATTTTCCCGGATGTAGGCACCCAGTAAAAGTAGAACAATTGCCTGCTTTGGCTGCTCAAAATGTGGCATCCTGCCACGCCACTTAAGGAAGCCACTCTGTAGTACCTGCCGATAGTCTTTTCTAAAAGCTCCGTTTGTCAAAAGAGGTTGACTGAGGAATGCCTAGAGTTTTGGACTACTGCATCATCGTGCAAGTGCAGCTCCTTTTCCATCCTTAAGGTGCTGCAGAAAGCTCATGAAGATGATCAAGTCTACATCTTTGGCTGCTTAACCTCATATTTATGCCATAACACTGCTTTGATAACCTGAGCAGTTGCTTGGCAACCAACAATGCCACTGAATGTTCATAGGAAGTAGAAATGGGGGGGGGGGGGGGGGGGGGGGAGGGCCCTGCCGG
>NW_017307017.1:631955-636193 GCF_000935625.1 Nanorana parkeri | reverse complement strand
GGGGGGGTGATCGTTCCTCAGCATGTCATACATGATCAGGTCTTCTCAAGTTCTTCAGTAAGAGTTGATGAGTAAGCATACTTTATCAGAGGCCCCATTCCCACATCAAAGAAAAGTTGTCATGCAGATCACAGTTCTTTTCCTAACCTATGATGTTGCACAGATGGCTGTGGCCTGTGCAGAACTGGACGGTGCTTTGAGCGTAGGGGCTTGTTCACACCATGTCTGGATCAGATCCAGAAAAGACTTTCACACCAGTGTAGTCTGTTCTAGTACAGGGACAACATAAATGCTGCATGCACTATTTTGTCTAGTCTGGAACACACCAAATCCATGTAAACGCATCAAAAATGCACTGTACTGCCTTTTGGAGATCTGATCCAGATCTGGTCAGGGCATGGTGTGAACAAGCCCTTAGCCCTCGTTCACACCTGAATGTTTTGTAGCGCGTTCTACGCTCGACGAACGCTCTACAAAACGCTCTACAAAACGCTCAAAAATCTAAATCCCATTGTATTCAATGGTCTCGTTCCCACCTTGGCGTATTTCCGCGTATTTCCATTGGGATAAAGCCAAGTAGCCTTCGGACAGAAGCGCATATGCAATACGGTGTGAACGAGACCTAAGACTATGTTCTAACCATGTGCGGACTAGATCTTGCCTCGTTCCGGTGCTGGTTTTTGTAGCTTAAAATGGGCTTTCAGGTGCAGTCCAGTGCATTTGCATGCAGTTCCATGCATTCTAGACTAAAGAAAATGAGACAAGCCATATTTTTTTTGTCTGGAGCGGAACTGTGGTGGTGTGAACAGAGCCCAGAAATCGAATAGGGATACATTGGGATGCTTTTTTTGGTCTGGGAACAAACTGTTCTGGTCTGGACATGGTCCGGACATGGTGTGAACAAGTCCTTAAGCCATGACCCTCTGCTGTAGCATGCATATGCTGGCGCCCTTCTATATGAATGAGGGAGAGGCCTATCTCCCTATGTACCAAAGTTCTACGACCTTACTATAATGCACAGGAGTACTTCCTGACCTCATTAAAAGTACCCCTTTGGGTACATGTACCAGTAGTTTTTACCTAATGCTATACATGACAGGTAAATACTCTGCTGGGAACTGTTACTTCTACCTATTCTGCAGAAGAGCCCAAAGAAAAGTGATGAACTTATAGCATTCAGAATACAGTTTTGCGTGCTGAGCTCTGTGAACATTCCGATTGGTAGGTGTGGGATACTACACCTTACACATTACCTTGCCCAAATAAAAAATTCCAGGACAGAAGTTTTACTGTGATAACATGGTCAGTGGGACCCCCACTATATTGTATTTGCCACCTTGATATCCTATACATAAGGCTATGGATGGTGGTGCTTCACACCATATTACAGTGCATGTTAAAGTGTAAGTCCAGCTAAAACCTTTTATTTGTTTTGGATAGAGCGGGAAAAGGTAGAACTTGCAGTTTTTATTGCTGTACCTGTTCCTTGACTTGAAATTGATGAGAAATTATTTTGCTGAAGTCTGTTTAGAAACCAACACTTCTGGGAGTATCAATCTCCTATGTTTTCCCCGCAGCCCTTAGTGGTTCCTCCTGCTAACATCCTCATCATTACAGTAGACAGTAGTGATCTAGTGGTTGGCTGAAGGAAACACTGAGCACTGTGGTTTAACAAAGGAAATTGGCGCTTCCAGAAGTGTTGACCTCTGCGCAGTCTTCAACCTGAATTCCTCTTGATCAGAGCAGCGTTTAGCAGCGCAGGCAGGTGGAGTGGTAAGTATTTCCATTCCATTACCATTGGCAATGATTCTTTACAGGTGCATGGTACAACTACGGGCAGAAACAAACTTAGCACTTACAGTGGGGCTACCCCAGCGCTGCAAGGATTAAGTGCTCGCTTTGCCTAGTGAGTTACAATAGCAAAGGTATACTCACCCGACCCTCGGCACCGACTGGCAGCTACACCGGTTCCTGCAGCCTCTCTCTTTCTCCACACCAGTGATGGACTGTCCCTTGGCGTCCTCCTGTCTAATACCCTTTAACTGGTTCTTAGACGGTCGGAGCAGAGTGAGAGTGAGGCTGTGGGGACCAGTGTAGCAGGCAGCTCTAGGTTCTGTTGAGTATATCTTTCCTTTTTTTTTTTTAGACAAAACAAGCAAATGACCCTTGCAGTTTGGGGGTAGCCCCACTACAAGGATTAAGTTTGTTTCTGCCTGGAGTTCTTCTTTAATTTATACAGTTTGGTGACAATGCTGCTTTAATACACATGCTCACTGATTCTGGCAGCACTGACGTCAGCACTGTCTGAAATGAAGCTACATGAGGGTGTTGCGGAGACCGGTCACACTGCACACATACATCATGCGGACTGGTCTTCTCTACAGGAAGTACTTGGTGTTCACTCCTTAAAAGCTCAATTATAAGGAAGATTGTAGTAAAAGGAAGCAGGTTTAAAAGGTAAGGGATTCACTGTGTTATATAAATATAGTTATGCCCCAGATGAGCTTCAATGTTCCATTAAAGGGCCATCCGTTATATCAGTCTTAGAATAAAACCAGTATCCCGCTAATGTACTCCAAACTTTCTAGCTCTAGTCTTTTCATGACTATATGTCCCCATTAGGGAAATTAACCCTCAACTACATGTCTCTGTTTCTAATGGGAACACAAACAGCAATAAAAACCTGGCCAAGGTTCTGACCCTTCTCCACTCTGGAAATTAAATAGAAAAAAAAAAAGTTTTGGCTGTAGCTCTAATTTAATGCAGTTTCACCATGATTTAGTAGATGGCAGTGATTGGCCAGGTTGTAAGTTTGAAAGAACGATTCGATCTTATACTGTGGATGCCATTGCCGGTAAAGCTTAAAAATTATATTTAATGGTTTGGCATAATAATGATACTGTAGATGGTAGTGCTTCACTTGGTACTGCATTTTGCAGTGCTTCACTTTGTACTTTTCATGGAAGAATCATCTCTTTGACGCTTTACAATTCACTGATTTATTGCAGTGCTCTCAGCTGCTTTGCTTTTTGACTTCCCTGTTGCTAGGGTGAATTCATGTACTTTAGAAATGCTAAATATATGCATTTCAGGAAAGCTGTCTGTTAGAGTTTGCTTGTGGTGCGTGATACGGATTCTGGTTCCACAACTGCAAATCCTAATTACAATTTTGTATAATTTTCTTAAATTGGAAAGAATTTTTGAAGAGTGTTATAGGTACACAAGAAAAAATAAAATTTGTGGAAGCATAATTTGGAATAGTTCATTCCTGGCATCCAGTTTTAGAAGAGATGCAGCGATATTTGGTTGACTTTTACTACTTTATTTAGTTAAGCCCATCTCTGGGATGGTGGACCAGTTCCCACAGCCTCTTCTCCCCTGGGCTTTGGTGGTCTTGGGACTGCTGATGTCATCATGTCTAATGCAGGTTCCATAGACCTGCATTAGACATGAGGACTCCGGGGGACATTTTACAGCCGGAGTGGACGGGAAGAAAAGTACAGCACTGACTACCAGGGGAGCGGGGTTCATGTAAGTAAATCTGCTTTACTCTAGCCCCTAGACAAATACAAACACTTAAACCTTGCAGTACCGGGGCATAACCGCTGCAAGAAGAGTTCTTTGTTTGCCTGTAGATGGGCTTTAAAATGTCTTTTGTTGATTAGAGAAAATTGATATAGTAAACTGGCAAACATAGATTTGTTCCATCAGAAAGAATGATACAAGAAAAAAAAAAAGGGTAAATGAGGTGGTAGCTACTCGTTGGCCAAGGTTAAATGTGTTAACTATATAAAGAGTCTCCTGAAAAATCCAGTGTGAAATTGTATTGGCATTTGCACAGGTGTCGCTAACATTCCATGAGTATAGCGGTCCTGTAGGCGGGAAACATAATTAGATACTATTGAGGTATTAAATAGATCACATTTTTTTATTAACATAATGCTGCTCATATGATCCAGATGATACTTAAAGTAATACTGAACTCTGGAATTAAATCTTAAAAATGCATTCAAGTATGTTAACTATTAACCTCTTGCCGTCCGCCCGTAGTAAAAAAACGGACGGACGGCACTGCTGCATTTGCGGGTTGCCGTCTCCAGACGGCAATTTTTTTCTGCTCGCGCGCGCCCCCTAGCGGGCACGCACGGGCAGAAAAGACCCGACGATTGCACACACCCGTTACCAGGTGTTTCACATATAGGCGATCAGCGGGTCCATAGCCCGCCGATCGCCTATAT
>NW_017307017.1:601493-631692 GCF_000935625.1 Nanorana parkeri | reverse complement strand
TTTTTTTTTAAATTTCTGTGATTTTTCCTTAATATAGTAAAAAAATTAAAACCCCAGTGGTGAATAAATACCACCAAAAGAAAGCTCTATCTGTCCCCAAAAAAGGGTATAAAATTCATTTCAGTACAGCGCTGCATGACGGAATAAATGTCAGTCAAAGTACCGCAGCGCTGAATACTGAAAAATGGCCTGGATGGGAAGGGGGTTTAACACCGCGGATGTCAACTGGTTAATAAAAATGTATCTTATTAGTGTATCGCTCAGCTGTAGATTCTCATCATCTCTGAATTGGTGCTGACACTGTCCTTCCTTCTGGAGGGTGGCTACTTTTGTTCCCCAAGTTCCCTGTGTGTGTTGTAAAGTAGCCACCCCCCTAAGCTCACTCCAATGATGAACTACAATCTCATGTTTAGTTTAATAATTTGTACTGACATTGTAGTCCATCACAGCAGCGAGCTTAGAGCTTCTATAGTTGCATGTTTAGAACGAAGCAGTGTTCTGAATGTGCAACTGTTGTGAACACCTGTTTTTGAAGGAAGATACTTAGTCAAACGGGAGACTTTTCATGAATGAGGGATTAAGAGCCCATTCACACCAGGGCGGGTGCGGATCAGCGCGGTTACCGCGCTGATCTCAAAAGGGAGATTTTGGGAGTTTTTAATTGCGTTTCAGTGCTGAAATGCAATTAAAACACCCAAAACCGCGCTGATCAGCATGGTTCCACTGAAACCTGTATGGTTTCAGCGCTGAAATGCAATTAAAACACCCAAAACCGCGCTGATCAGCATGGTTCCACTGAAACCTGTATGGAAACCGCACTGATCAGCACGGACAAAATAGTGCGGGGAGCTGTTCGGGCAGGGGGCGGTTCGGATCATGCAGACACGTGCGGTTGCATGAATGGTCCCCATAGCAATTTATGGGATCATTCATGTTGGCGGATCCCTACGACCGAATCCGTGCGGCCCAACCGCCCTCGTGTGAACGGGGTCTAATGTCACAAGCCTCACATAATACTTGTACAAGAGATGTCCTAGCAGCTTCTGGGGACCATTTCTCTGGAACAGTGCAGTGTTCAGCAGCGTGGGCAGTGGGAGAGATAAATATGTTGTTGTTGTTTTTTTTTGCAGGGTATGCTTTTCTGGGGATTTTTACATATATGACTGACGCTTAAAACTGACATATGTTTAAAATTCACATGCATTGATAAAGCACATGGCATATCAATATTATTATTTAAAGTAGTATTAAACTCTTAAACTTTTTTTATAATACATCCAGATCAAACACATATACATTACCCTGCAAAGTATCTTTCATTTTTAGTTCAAGCACTTACAGTCATTGAGAGGAATTTCTCAAAACTGGAGCAGACAGAATCTGAAGCAGCTAGGCATGGTAACCAATCAGTTTCTCTCTTTCAAATCCTAACTGAACAAACTGAAGAAAGAAGCCCATTGGCTGCCATGGGCAACTGCTCCAGATTGTGTCTGCTCCAGTTTTGATAAATTCCACCCATTATGTTTCTGGGCATCTGACTCCAGCTTTATCAGCTTGGCTTCCCTGAACTTCCTGTCCAGTATATGATCACAAGGGACAATGCAGTCCCTTATGCTTCTCCAAGCTGGCTATCTACTAGCTTGGACAAGAGAAGTGGGAGGAAGAAGAAGGGAGGAGAGGGGATTGACTTGCCCTACAGCATACTAGCACAACCAAGAATGACTTTATAGGACCCTGCAAAAGAAAGCAGCCGTCCCAAAACAGGATATCAGGGCCATTTCTCAGGGGGACTAGCTGGTTCTGCAGGAAACTAAAACTTTTAAAAATCAAAGAGTTGTAAGTCATTTCTTCAGCATTTGAAATAGCATAAAAACCTTTTGACTTTAATATCACTTTAAGATCAAATATGAATCAAATGAATAAAATGGTCGTCCCCTATTTGACCTGAGGCAGTGTTTCTCCACTTTTTTTTCTTGTGTGTACCCCTTTACAAAAGCCAGTGTTTACCAAGTAGTGTTTGTCACATAATAAACAATAACTTATGTTTTTAAATAAATAACACTACTTGGTAAGATATGTTTTACAGTATTCTAGGCAAACACTGTTCTAACATCTTTTTTAATGCTACTTTGTTGCTTATTAAAGTGATATTAAACCTTTGTGGTTTTTTATTCCCTTTGTATGCTGAGGAGGCCCACACTTACATGGTTTTGGTGTTCTTCTTTAAAGTGCTTTTCTTGCTTGTCCTCCAGCTGGTCCCCAAACAGCTCTTCCTCTGCCTGTTGCCGGTGTCTCCTTCAGCTAGCCAGCTGCTGAGAACCCACCCGTGTGTGCGCGTTCCCTGTCGTGACTCACGCCTAGCTGTGTGCGTCCATAATCGCACACGGCGTGCGGAAATCCATGTCCCTGCTCCCTCCACTGCTCTCACAGTCACAGTTTGAAGGAAGTTCGGGGGATATCTTCCCCCGGCTCGGAAACCGACAAGTGATCAGAGGTAAGTATTTGGGGACAGGGTGACATTTTTTTTACCTAAAAGCACCTAGCCCTAAGTACTACTTTTAACAAATCTAACACGTTTTCTGTGCAAAGAAAAGCATTAATATTTACGCCTCCCACCGTAAGCTTGGTGCAAATCTTCTGCATTCTAGATTTCTTGGTGTGTCGGCACCTGGTACCACACTTCTCTCTGTGGCTTCTTCTGCCAAACCCTACGTCACTCCTGTAGTGACATAGGGATGGTGGATAAAACCACAGGGTGCAACAGTTGATGTCGACATCCAACACTCCCAGAAGTTTCAGATACATGAGATTTTTCAGAGAGGTTTTTTAAGTATGCCCTCCATTCACACTTGCGCACTTCTGCTGGTGCAACAGCGCATGTATGAACATTTTTGGATAACCATGTGTATTGGTGCGATTTCATGGTGCAGCAAGCTGTATTGAGATACCATTAACAATCAATAGTACAGCAGAGTGGAGTGTCTTACAAAGTGACCCACATTTGGATGTACTGCTGCAATGCACGCGAAAATGTGAATACCCAGTAATTCCGGGTATAGGGGAAGCATGTGACTTCTCTGCGTTCCGCCTAAAATACTATGCTGATCGGCTAATTGCCAGAACCCACTGCTGTGACAGGCGAGTGGGAAAAGTGCCCTTAGCCCTGTTTATTTTCCAACCACATAAATTTAGAGTTTCCGCAGAGATTTTTTTTTTTTCATTTTGATGGGCAAATTTAGTGGCAGAAGAGTGAAGGAAAGGCAAGTATAAGCAACGGTATCGTGTGGGCAATTGAATAAATGTGCTGCTTTGCATGGACAAAGCGCAGGGTCACTTTAATGTCTCTGAGAGGGGTGCAATTCTTATAGATCATGCTGATATTACATGATTATTGAACATGAGTATAACATGATCATTCTGCACCTGGTATAATTTCTGGTATTTAAAAAAAAAGTATACTGACATTTGGGCACAGCATGCAATATATAATAATTATTGCCGCGCAGGCGGTTGTTATTGAACAGCAGACGAGTTATCTTTACAAATGGGACGGAATGTAAAAACCTTGTAGATATTCAAAGCATGGGATACAGAAAAGCTGATAACAAGGCAGGCCTGTGGTTTGCAGGGGGGTTAAAGGAACTGCAGGATACGTAGTGCACATAACAATTCAGTACACATTATGCTGCCGGATATTTTGTAACTGCTATTCAGCAGGTATAGCAAACTAGCATCAGCAACCATTCATCTTACAGGCCACAGTCTGGGAAAGCTTGCTTATAAGTATCAGAGGACTTGTAATCTACCCCTGTTAAGCAGATCTTAACAAAAGCATCATATTTTTCACAATAGGGGAAGAATAACTTCTTCTATTGCTCTCATCATTAAAGCAATAGTGTATGGATGGGGAATTTGTTTTCTTGCAAACCTATATAAGCTTACTATGTACTATAAATAATCATTTTATCAGTGTTAAGCAGGTAAATGGTTAGGAAATGTTCTACATGTTTATTAGTAGATTATTGGAAGGTCCAGGCAGGAATTCCCTATAACATTCACCTGTTATATACAAACAGGTCTTAATGATCCGTTTTACTATGATTAAACATTTATCAATAAAACATTTATTAACATGGGTCAATATTAAATACACAACAGGCACTTGACTTTGGTTTAGAAACAGTAAAAGAGCACAATAAATAGGTCCTTTGTAGAAGTGACTTGTGTGTATGCTATTTAGTATTTATTATATGAGCAAAACTAGAGGTAGGCAAGGCAAGCAAGGTTGCAGATCTGAACAATCCTTCTCAGTATCACTCCCTCATGCAAGGACTGCACTCATTATCACACAGAGAGATGGGAAAATCTCTTTACCACAAGCACTAATTGTTCTATTCACTATTGAGCAAAGGGAATAAAAGCTTTTGACCGTTACATCTGTTCAGCAAGCAAGTCAGGGATAACATTGGGGTTGGTCCCATTAAACTGCTGTGGCTAGTGAAGACGGACAGGTCCTTTAGTTCTTGCTTAATCAGTGTGATGTCTGCCTGTGACCACCCTTATGCTGTGATTATGTTCCTTGTTTGTGCTTCATTCTGGGAAAGCCCTTACAATGGAAATCATGCAGAAAATGTCCGGCTGATCGGGAAGCTCCACCAGATCACCATTTTGGCTGTTCAACAAATTTGCCTCTGTTGTGAGGTCATAACTCAAAAGCTGGCTCGTCCAACCTTTAGGCATTGGAGGCTGCTTAGTGGGATAGTAGTTCCTTGTGAGAGCAGATAATTCCTATTTTTTTAGATCCACTAAAGTCCCATACAATTGACCCTGTCCTTTTGTATAACCATGACCTACATGTATGTTGTATATATCACACTCTGCACCTCCAGATAAGAAACTGCAGCACATGTAATATACAATGCATACCATATCATACCTAACAGTGTTATCCCCAGGGCTATTTTGCAGGGTGGTCTTCCAGGCTGTCTTTGGTGGCCTCCTGGCTTCTAAATACTCTGGTTTGCAGCTTGTTACCTTTGGGTGGACAGCTCTAGCAAATGGCATAACCAGAAGGAGACATGGTGCCCCTCTCAGGTCCGCTCCTCTGCTCAGTGGCGGGTGCAATTGCCAGCCTGCTATTGGCTATTTGCAATAGCAGGCTGGCTATTGCCCCGTTCACTGCCCACTGTTTACATTCACCTGCATGCTGTGGATGAATGGGGCCGTGGGGGGGTTGCTTGAGATTTAAAAGTAACTCTCAAGCAACCAGAAACGACAGTTATCCGGCATCTACCAATCCCCATGGGTGCTGGATAACTGGGAGTTTACTGTGGTTACTTTTAAAATGGCTGCAGACAGTAGGGCTACAAAAAAGATAACATTTTAAAATGTAATATTTAGCTTTAGTTTTGCTAAATATTATGAGTGTAACAAAGTTTCCATTTCTCATTGATTTTACACTGCACTTTTCATTTCATTTTCTTTTTGAAAGGTGTGCCCATTAGAAAACTATTATGAGGGAGACGGCTTACTTAGTACACACTGCAAGCCACACATTCAATTTCACCATATAAGATATATCACACACGCACTGAACCCCACACATTAGCTTGCACCCTAATAATGAATAATAGACAATAGGCTCAATTCGCAGTGTTAAAACACCAAGATATGCATCCTTATTTCGGAAAAAAAGTTATTTTAAAAAGAGTTATTTTTTAGCCAATATGATTTGAAGATTACACTTACACAATTACAATTACACTTTCTCTTCTCCACTAAGTTTAGGCCCAAGCACAGCTTCCCTGCCTGTCCTTACGGCACAATACAATTAGTGCATTGCATAGGGTAGGCAGTGGAGGGCTGAGTAGACATAGTGGAAGTGGTTTATAGGAGGGCCACATAGAAAGACAGAGACAGACCACGAGCCATATGTTGGACTAGCCAGCTCTAGAGAAACAGGTGGATTCCCAGTTCTTCTCAGCCAATGGCCCTCTTCAGGCAAACTACGGCAACCATTGATTAGGTAGCAAAAATAGCGAACACTGACTTTAGGCCAGTTTGATGAAGTTTATTCCACAATCTTATTTATAGTGCAGAGAAAAGGTGGACATCCACTAATTTGGTTGAGGTAAATTTCTACAAGTGTATACTTCTGTATGTTAAAGTAATTTGCAAGTTTCTTAATAAGTATATATATTTTGTCCTATAGACAAAGGCTGGATTAACATAGGGGTGGGTGGAGATCCTGCTCCAGGCCCGCACTTGCAAATAGGCCTGTTCGGCCCGAATCCCCCAGCCTGACCTGAACTGCAGCCGACCCGAATAGAGGGTTGCGGCTGCCTGGTCGCGTCCGGCCTAATGGCAATCTGGGCTGGCCGCGACCAGGCAGCCGCGGCCCTCTTCAGGCAAATCAGAGGGCCATTCGCTCCTCAGTAGGGCCCCGAGAGACCCCAGGGAGCTGCCCTCTGATATGCCTGAGCAGAGAGCCGCATCTGCTGTGGCCGCAGCCACCACTCTCACTCACTGATCACCTGGAGCCCTCACTGACCACCTGAGAGCCCATACTGACCACCAGGAGCCTGCAATGACCAACTGGAGCCCGCACTGACCACCTAGAGCCTGCACTGACCTCCTTAGAGCCCGTACTGACTACCTGGAGCCTGCACCGACCACCTGGAGCCTGCACCGACCACCTGGAGCCCGCACCGACCACCTGGAGCCCGGACTGACCATCTGAGAGCCCTCACTGACCACCTGGAGCCCTCACTGACCACCTGGAGCCCTCACTGACCACCTGGAGCCCGCACTGACCACCTGGAGCTTGCAATAACCACATGGAGCCCGCAATAACCACCTGGAGCCTGCACTGTCCACCTGGGAGCCCATAATGACCACCTGGAGCCTCCACTAACTATCTGAGAGCCCTCACTGGCCACCTGAAGCCTGTACTGACTGCCTGAGAGCCCACACTAACTGCCAGAGAGCCCGCACTGACCTCCAGAGAGCCCACACTGGCCACATAAGAGCCTGAACAGCCTCCTGAGAGCCTATACAGCCCCCCCTTAAACCCCGCACAGCTCTCCCGAGAGCAACACAGAGTATGTAGCTTCATATTCTGCATTGCTGTAAAAATTATTGCTGGGTTTTTAGTCCTCTATAGCTGATGGTATTATTCTGCAGTGCTTTACAATGTATTGCTGGGATTTGTAGTTCCTATAGCTGGTGCCATTCTGCATTGCTTTATAATGTATTGCTGGGATTTGTAGTCCTCTGTAGTTGGTGGTATTGTGCATTGCTCTCTAATGCATTACTGGGATTTGTAGTCCTCTATAGTTAGTGGTATTATTCTGCATTACTGTATAATTTGTTGCTGGGATTTGTAGTCCTCTATAGTTGGCAGTATTCTGCATTACTGTATAATTTTTTGCTGGGATTTGTAGTCCTCTATAGCTGGCGGTATTCTGCTTTTCTGTGTAATGTATTACTGGAATTTGTAGTCCTCTATAGTTGTCAGAATTCTGCTTTGCTGTATAATGTATTGCTAGGATGTGAAGTCTCTCTACAACTTGTAAGTGGCAGAACTACCAGGGTCACAGCTGCAACTGAGCCCTGGCGCTCCACCACTGAATCCAAGCTGCAGAGAGACTACAAATCACAGCCCGGACAGGAGGAAGAGGGCCCGGTGATCATCGCCATTTCCTTAAAAAGGCCCATCAAAATCCTCAGCACCAGGCCCGGGATGCTCTTAATCCGGCCCTGCTATAGATGCAAGAGGAAGCTAGAACAAATCTTGCAAAGTTGGGAAATTTCCCCTCTTAGACAGTTGACCCCCTATTGGAATATTTCCCCATACTTCGTATTGTGGGGACAACTGTCACATTTCTAATTTTCCCTCACTTTCTTTTTCAGTGACAGTTGTCACTAGTACAAATAGAGGGGTGATTCCTAATATGGACATTCACAACAATGAAAACATGACAAAGGGTCTAACCCTTCCCCACACTATCCAAAACTAAAAAAAAAAAAGATTTTCTAGAGATACACTTTATGGATGTTCAGTAAAATGACCGTTGCCTTCATATGGAAAAAAAATTAGATTAAGTATTTTAAGTGACTTTGCTGCTTGTATTCTAACTTATATATTGGCCAATTATTACAAGAATCGAGAAAATCAAAAAATTCTCAGGGAAGTAGCAGTTTCTACACATTTCCAGCTGTGTATGTCCGTCTTGGGACACTGGAAGCAGGGCTAGTCCCTGCATATTGGTCATCTACAGTTCCTTGAAAACAAAACACATTTAGATGTTTTGACATTGAACTTTTTGTAGAATATTAATATAATATCCGTTTTAGTGATGGAATGTCCTTCAGCGTCCTCATGTCCTATACAAGACAAAGTGGATGTGATGACTCACGGGACCTTAGACCGCTGGAGTGGAGGGGGAGAGAGGCTGGTCTTTTCTTTTCCCAGCACCCTTAGTGAGGAAATTCCGAACCTGGAGATATATCCACCACGGGATGTTTCCTTTCTGTGCTAAGTGCGTGAGGTCATTTCGAGAGAGGCTGGTCTAACCCTTGCAGCAGGGGTGGGGGTAAACCAACCGAGAGAGTTAAGAATTTTTTCCCCCAGAGTTTTTCTTTGGACAATACAGATACTCCTCGCTTAACGACTTACCTGTTTTGCGACCACTCGCACTTACGACCGTCCTCCGAGCGACCTCCGACCTCGCGCGTCAGCGCCAGTGCGACGTGTCGCCGGGGGAAGTGACGTCCTCCGTTCTTCACAGCGCGTCCCCGTGAGTATTTTCATTGCGCGATGTACAGTACACTGTTCAGTACTGTACATCGGCAACGCTATACAGTACTGTACTAATGCAGTACAGTACTGTATAGAGTTCCTCACTTAACGACCAATTCGTTTAACGACCTGGTCGTAGGAACGGAACTCGGTCGTTAAGTGAGGAATACCTGTATCTTCCTTACCTGCTGCAGGTTTGTTTCTCTGCCAGACAGGGTATCTCAAGCTTTGAGCAATGGAAACAGATCTGGGAGGCATCTTCATAATGCTATGACAATAGAAGCCAACTACAAGCTTCTCATGCATTGGTACATTATACCACAACATAAAAGCTAAGTTGGTACTGGGCTTTTCCCTTAACTGCTTTAAATGATGCTCAGAAATGGACACACTATCAGATTTGGTGGGGTTGCCTCAAAATGAACACATTCTGGTTTAGTGTCTACAAGCTCATTTATATGATCATGGTCAAGGACATAAGGGAAAATCCCTGTGAGGTACTTTTCAACTTACAATTGCCAGAATATATTAATCCTCATTAAAATGTTTAACATTCATCTTTACTGCAGCGAAACAGACGTTTGTAAAGACTTGGAAAACCCATGATCTTCCAAGTCAAACGAAAGATGAATTGATATTTAATTAATGAGAAACTTACATCCATCCTCCACAACTCTGTCAACAAGTTTGAAAAATTGCTGTCGCAATGGATAGAGAACACTATGCCCAAAGTTTTAGAACGTACAATTTTGTACTTATAGTTGATGCAACAAACTGTCAGTATCTGATTATACCCAAAGGAAGGAACTAATGCCCTTCCATAGCTCCCATTTTCTTCTATGACTCTGCTGTTGTTTCACTTCATTCTGTACCCAGCAGCTATAATTTAACTGTAGGATATCTAAATGGCCAACCTACAGAACAACACACAGCATACCTTGGTCTCTTACAATACACTACACCAGGGCTGAACAAATCCCAGGAAACAAGTAGACAATGCTCCTTAAAAATTTCAGTTTGTGCCTAACCATTGAGGTTTTCTCTAGTTCTAGTTGTTGCCTATGGAGCCTTGCAAATTCTGCTGGCACCTGGATTGAACAGACAGGCTCCTGAATTCCATATTAATTTGTCCACCCCTGCACTCCACTCCACAGTCCAACTCATTCTGCACTGCACTCACGCACTTGTGACTAGGAAATTTGCATATCTGTAATAAGTGTTCTTAAGGGATAATATACCCCTCTGACAGAAGAAAGAAGTTTAAATCAGAGCAGAGAAATGCAATAAATGGTGGACCTACTTGATTTTAGAATGTTGATGCATGTTGCAAATAGTCACAGCTCCAATGTAAGTATTCATATATGTTTGAACAAAAGGCTTACTGGCCTTTATTCAGAATGAGCGCACTCCTCTGTACAGCTGCAATTCATAACACAATACACATCTTTAGTGACATCATTCATAACTGATATTATCTCTCACATCTGTTGAGGCAGTACTAGATGTATATTATTGATGAGCTCATTCTTTTGTAAGGAAAGTGTTCTACATATTTAGCTGTCGGAAGCAGTGTGGGGGAGAGTTTTCACTGAATGGTTGCTAAACAGTTCCTGTTATAATGTTGGCGTTTTAAAAAGCAGGTTTGTTTTACTAGGGCTTTTTGTTGTATGGTTCACCTGATATGTTTATATTTTTGATTATGTGCCACAAAGTAGTTGATGTTTTACCACTCATACCTAATGTATTCTGGTCAAGATGTATCCTTATTAGCATCTGCTTCTGAACTGATGGAATTTTACAGTGATTTGGAATTTTTATAGTGATAGTGCTGCTTCATAGGCATAACTTTAAATATGCTTGATGAATATTTGAAGAAATGATCATCTGATTGCCTGATTGTGTGTCCAGGTACCCTTAAACCAGACAGTTGATTCTGGTAGGAGGGAAGCAGCTTAAGAAAGATGACTCAAGTCTAAAGGTATGCATGCATTGGCTGCAATATGACAGATGTTAACTTTTACTATCCATTATTTAAATTTTAAAGAATCATTTACTGCCCACCGCCCCTGTTCGGGTCACGTTTACTGCCCATGACCTTCTTCGGGTCATATTCACTGCCCATCACCTTCTTTTGCTCAGATTCATTGCCCTCACCTACTACTGCTCAGATTCATTGCCGTCATCTACTTCAGCTCAGATTCACTCTCCATCACCTTCTTTAGCACACATTCACTCTCCATCACCTTCTTTAGCTCACATTCACTGACCATCACCTTCTTAAGCTCAAATTCACTGTCAATCATGTTCTTCATCTAAAATTGACTGCCAACCACCTTCTTCAGCTTAGGTTCACTGTCCAGCACCTTCTTCAGCTCATATCCACTGACCATCATCTTTTTTAGCTCAAATTCACTTCTCTCCACCTTTTTCAGCTTGGATTAACTGCTTAACACCTTCTGAAGTTCAGATTCACTGCCTTCCATCTTCTCACTGCTCCTTCCCATCACTTTCCCACAAAGGTCGAGGACAAGCTCACACATCTTTACACAGTCTTGCATGCAGAAGCCTTCGCTAGCCAGCATCACTAGAATCGGGGCCATGTTGAGTCCCCTAACTGCATACCACCCCTTTCATTATAAAGACACATCATCCTACCCACTCACCTTCGTGAGCAGAGGAGACTTTCAGTAGTCTGAAGGAATGGTGCCCACGTCTGACATGTCTGACTTGGAGGGTGAGGATGTATGAATCTGGCCTTGTCTGTTGTACATTTAGATATAACTTCAGTGAAGAGAATTTATCAAAACTGGAGCAGACAAAATCGGGAGCAGCTGTGCATGGCTACCAATCAGCTTGTCCCTTTCATTTTCAAATCTTTACTGAACAAACTGAAGAGAGAAGCTGCTTGGTTGCCATGCACAGCTGCTCCAGATTTTGTCTGCTCCAGTTTTGATAAATTCCGCCCAGTGTGTTCACAGCTGGTAACACATAGGAAAAACAGTATGAGGGGAATTTATTAACACTGAAGCAGACACAATCTGCAGCAGTTGTGCATAGCAACCAATCAGCTTCTCTCTTTCATTTTAAATCTTAACTGAACAAACTGAAGAGAGGAGCTGATTGGTTGCCATTGGTTACTGTTTAGGCACAAAAGCTGCAAAAGTTCCAAATAATTTCCCTGTAGCTTACATTTTGGGCAATATGAAAGATATGTTTGTATAAATGTGGTATGCCTTTGTTCATAGAGAGGTATAAGGCTGTTTTAACATGGCTATAGATAGGAATCAGGTTTTCCAGAGCCTAGTCAACGGAGCCTAGACTGTCAATGACTTCCAGAAGATTAGCTAGGGGGTGTCCGGGGAACAACTGCTTAGGCTTCTGAGAAGAATGGGATATTAGCAAATTAAAAAATGCCTTTAAAATGTAACTAAGAATAATATGTAAACATTTGAATACCCATAGCATGGCCACAGTTACATTTTAAGGATGTCTAAATGACTGACAACAAAGAAGTTGGAGCAGTTGCACCATTCATTGCCAAACACTGCTATTCTGGATCGCACAAAGGTTAATGCATAAAATGCTGCTGCAAAACTGCAGCAGCTGCCCCACTGCAGCCAGTCAAGGTTCTTCTTTTAATTAAAACCTTATTGATTTTCCTGAGCTTTTCCCCTTTTAAACCAGTTTGCGCTGACCATTATGTGTACATCAGGCCCTCTGTATTAATCTCTATTGCTAGAGTGCATGCATGTAGACAGGAATAGCTACAAAGGGGCGGTGGGAAATCAGCAGCTCAAATATGTGACAAACTAATTACATCTACCATTTTCATTAAAAATAACATCAGCATGCAGCTCTGCATGCTGATTTAAAATCATATTACATTCAATAGTAAAACAAACATGTTTTTAATTTACTTACAAATAGTGTTTATCCGCTTCCTGGTCCATTTTGGCACAAATGATGTAATGTGCCCAAGCGTTGCATCCTGGGAAGGTTACATCAGCAGAGCATTGCTGGGAAATCTCATCTGTAATCTCATGAGATTTCAGGGAAATGCATTTTCTTCCCCTGAGATGATGTGCATGGTCACATGTCCTAGTCACATGTGCCAGAGTTTCAGGAAGTAAAGGGCTATCTAGTAATCTGCCCCTAGTAAACATGGCCACTGTCCGATGACTGGGTAAGAAAACAGAAATTAGGTATGCAAAGACAAAGAATTAGGGATGCACCGATACCGATACTAGTATCGATATCGGTGCCAATTCTGAGTATTTGGGCAAGTACTCGTATTCGTTCAAATGCTCCGATGCCTAGCACGAGTACTTCCGGTACTGCGTCATTCCATGCTGCCCAGCTTCCTGATTGATCGGGAAGCAGCTCCATGCTCTCTCGTCACTTGTGATGAGAGAGCATGGAGCCGACTTCCCGGCCAATCAGGAAGCTGGGCAGCGTGTAATGACGCGATGCCTGGCTTCCTGATTGGTGGGGAAGCTGGCCAATCAGGAAGCTGGCCTCGTGAGGTAAGGTTACCTTACCTTAGTATGTGCAGCTTGTCACCCCCAGGGCCTCTCCAGCGAGAATGCGGCTTTCGTCCGGTACCCAGCCGGAGCCGTCCAATCAGGAAGCCGGGCACCGTCTAATGACGCGACGCCCTGCTTTCTGATTGGCCGGGAAGCTGGCTTCATGCTCCCTCGTCATCTCATGACAAGAGAGCATGGAGTCGGCCTCCCGGCCAATCGGAAAGCAGGGCGTCGCGTCATTACACGAGCCGTCTTGACCCCTTTGGTCAGACGGCTCCGGCTGGGTACCGGACGAAGGCCGCGTTCTCGCTGAAGAGGCCCCGGGGGTGGCAGGCTGCACATACTAAGGTAAGAGGGGACTTTCTTGTTAATCAGGAAGCCAGGTGGCGAGTCATTACATGCCACCTGGCTTCCTGAATGGGACTTTCGTTACCCGGTAATTGGTATCGGCGAGTACCGAAAAAAAAATTATCGGTACTCATACTCGGTACCAAAATACCGGTATTGGTGCATCCCTACAAAGGTACCTTTTAAGATGCATTAGTGAAATAAATGAACTTTTGCACGATATTCTAATTATTCGAGTTTCACCTGTATGTTTGTTGTTATGTTAAAGATATGGGTAAACTCCTCTTTAATGCTCATTGCAAAGCTTTCTTAAATTGCTACTGAATATACCATGTCCGTTACATAAAAGAAACATGGGTGTGTTAAGAGGCACATAGATTTGAAGTTCACCAGTAGTGATGAGCCGAACACCCCCGTGTTCGGTTCTAACTCGAACTTTCGAACATGGAAAAAGTTCTAACTCGAACTTTCGAACATGGAAAAAGTTCTAACTCGAACTTAGAACTCAATGCAAGTCTATGGGGGTAGAACTCAGAAATTTAAATGTCCCCATTTTGAAGCCTTATATGCAATCGAACATGCAGCCCATCCTTATTCACCAGCACTCAAGAAGGGAAGCGGTGACGTGACTCCCTTGGTCCTGTTACAGTGCTCGGGCCTAGTAATTGGCTGATAGACCTGAGCACTCTTGCAGAAGAAGAGGTCACATTCTCCCCCCTACCCAGAAGCACCAAGTATTGTCACTAGCAGCAAGGGAGCACTGGCACAGTATCAGGGTCGGGGGAGCCTTTTACTAAGACACAGTCAGTTTAATAAGGTGACAGTGTATATTAAAATAGCAGATACATATGTACACCATGTACCCATGACCTGTATGCGTCTTCCTTTTTGTTACTACAAATCACTCCGGAAGGGGAAGATTTCTCAGTATCTTCTAAGTTGGCCACATCATTCATTACTTGCATAGATTATAACTACTTCTACCACATCCCTGACACTGGGCACAGATCCTTACTTTGTTCAGGTAAGAGGCAAACATTTAATTTGCCATCATTCTGAAAATAGTATTGTGATTATTAAAGGAAATTCCTGGGTGACAGAAGAAACCATTTTCAAACCCTTTTTCTGAAACCTTTAAGTGGTCAGATATAAAGTTTTGAGAAAAGGTTTGTAAACCTTAATTAATCATGCAAAGTTGGTTCATAAACATAATAACTTGCTTTTGGTTCACATCCATGATGGACCACCAGTCCTCTGATTTTTCCCCTACCTCTCTCTTTGTAGCTTACTCTTTCACCTGTGTTCGGTCTGCCCTGGCTAAAATGCAAAACTGTGTACAGGCACAATGTCAGCTTATGATGTCACCTTGATGGCTAGTTTAAATTCTCCTCAGTGCCTGAGCAGATGGTTCCTGTCAGTTTCAATGAGCATTGGTACCTTGCCTATTTAACCTGATTGTTCTTCTAGTTTTGAAACTGGCCTTACTTTGGATCTATGTAAATGTCTGCCTGCCACTTGACCTAACCTTTTCAACACCTATTCACTAGTTGACTCACCCTTATCCTGAATCTTGCTATGACTAGGAATTTGCCTGCCTGATTGTCAGCTGTTGCAAGTGGGGCAAATGAAGAACCCAAAACTGGTAGTTGCAGTGCAGCAAATTCCAGCCCTCCTTGTGGTTGTTAAGGTGCACACCAGACATTCCTTAGATTGTGCCTCAGCATAACCTAATGAAGAAAGCTTGAGGCTGTAGGTTATCACATAAACAGGCGAACTGACGTTTTGCTATAGAAATTTATTACACACATTACACCTGTGAATTTATTGGTCTTTCGTTAAACTGTAAGGCATCCAACACCAAAGCCATTATCTTTACTCCACCATGTTTTACAGATGGGCTTTGGTGTCGCTATGCATTGTTTAGTATTCTCTAAAGATGAAGAACTTAGTTCATCTAATGCTGTTGAATATGCATATAGACTGCCACTAAGTTAAACAGGAGGTGTGTGTTATCTCAGTCAATAAACAGCATTGCCTTTAATATCATGGAGTTCGAGTGACTACTTTCATCTAACTAAGTTAAACAGGACATTCATATCTTTTAGAGTGAAGTGGTCAAATTCTCATGAACATTACTCTTTTTCAGTGTTTTTCATCTAATAGATTTATAAACTCAGACGCATATCTTGTATTGATTTCTGTTGGATGATATGCTGCTCCATCGCTATTACTTTTAAAGTTCCACAGGGATTTTTGAGAAATTAGGAGTTTTCCTAAATAGCAGATATAAACGAGATATCTCTATTGATTTTTCAAAATAAAAGGCGCAGAATAGAAAAAGTTATGAAACTATACTGAAAAACGTTGGCAGTGATCTGATCATACCTGTTCACTTAAACAGAGCTTTCTATACCCTGCGCTATGATCTAGTGAAGATACATATCAATCTACTCAAGTCAATGGAAGATTATTTAATGTAACCAGGAACTTTGTCAGTGGAGTTTCTATGGCTGATATACTGTATGATTACAGATAGTCAATTCTAATAATGGAGACCTTCTACCTATTTTTCAGTGCAAGCAGACTATTCTTCCATCAAGCTAAGAGCAATGACAATTCTTGCCTTCTCAGCTTCTAAACCTAGTGTCTCTTAAATTTTTACGTTTGTCCCCTCCTCTTGCACCCCAAATCTGCAACTCCCTGTTTGATCTGATAGGAGCTTGTCAATTTAGGCCATCTCAGCCTTGGAGGGAAAATATTATTAAAAGTCCAAACTAAATGTTTTTTGTTTTTTTTTGTTTGAGAAGAGTGATGGAGAATTAGAGCTCCTGTTGTGTTTGATCAGCTATCAGTTAGAGAAATTTCCAGATCCTTATCACAGATATGGATTTTAAGGGGGGGACACAAAAAACCCAATAAGAGGGGTTCCCCCCTTCACGTCAGAGCCCTTCCTTTCACATCAGAATCTCGCCTTTCACATCAGAGTTTCCCATTACATCAGGAGCTCCCTTCTTATCAGGGTCCCCCTTTACATCAGGAGCCCCTCCATTAACATAAGAGCCCCTCCTTTTACATCAGAGTGCCCCCTTCACATCACAAGCCCCCTTTACATCAGACTCCCACCCTTTCACTTCAAGAGATCCCCTTCACTTAAGAAGGCCAACTGTAACATAGAAAACAACAATGCTGTGTGAAACTTTTGAGACAGCCCTGGTGAAGCCAGAAGGCACCTTAGGGTGCCACGACACCCTGGTTGATAAAGACTGCATTAGGAGGCCAAGAGGGGATCACAGGTGGCCAAAGGTGGATCAAAGTACCATGAGCTCATGGGCCCAGAAGCAGTTCGCCTCCAATAGGTGATGCTTGGACTACAGGTTTTATAGGGTCTCCCATAACAGTGGCGCTAATGGCATACTGAACACAATTCCTCAGGAGACAATGTCTTCAGAAACATATTTGAACCGCATCTGTTCACTTGGACTTTTTGACTGCATTTAGGACTATTTCATCATACTGACTGAATTGTTGCTGTTATTTCAGTGTATTGTATATATCTCTTTGTGAATGAAAGTGCTTTTAATCCCATGGGAGAAAAAGGTTTTGTTTGAAATTTGTCATCAATCAGAAGAAAGGCCTAGTGTGTATTTAGTTCACTCACCTAAAATTCTGTTGGATACACTATGAGTAATCTGTTCAGCTCTTTGCATATCACTGATCTGTATTTGTGGAGACACTGTGAAGCTGAACTGCTGAATGCACTGATGCAATTGTGCACATTGCTTTAAAGCTCTTCTCACTTTACCACCTGTTGCAATGTGTTCCTGTTATATGAACCGTGGCTTTTATGCCACATGCCTTCTGCAGAATAATAGACTGTACTAAGTAATATTGTGAACATTCTGCTCATTTAGAATGAATCAGCTGACACATTATATAATTACATAAGAGCTAATTTACCTAACAACTGTGTGTGTGAAGCTGTGTGACCAAATGTGAATATAGACCACATGTGGAGAAAGTGCAGCCACGTATGTTGTTGTTGTAGACCTGATAACCGAGCCTTTTATATTTTTAGAGGCATACAATACTGACAAAAGTCATCAATTTATACAAAGAGAAACTATTGTGTATTTTTAGTGAACTCGTTTTGAGCTTTTGTTTGCAACATTTACCTTGAGGTACTTGTTAAAGTTTTACCATTGTTAAATACTTTTCTTCTATCATTTTGTGATTCAAGATTGTGCTTCATCAGCTTCTTCTCTAGCTACAGCAGCCGGAGAAATGACAACCTGAAGCTGGAAGTGACAAAATCATCTTCACTTTCTGTTTCAGTAAGTGAAGGGGAGATCAGCCATTGCAAATGTCCCGCTCTCCCTCTGATCAAGCTGCTGACACCTGCCGTGCCGATCCCGGGCCCACATGGGGGACAGCAGAGCTCGTAGGCAGCTGTGTGTTTAAGCTGACAGTCGGCTGCTAAGAATAGTACCAAGATTGCAGCTGCTGCAGCAGCTGTGATGTTGATGTAACTACTCCAGGGCCATGGTATGCCATTTATTCTCTTATTGTGGTCCTGAAGTCGTTCTGACAGTCTTTTCATTTGAATGGGCTGTAAGCACACCAAAATAAAAAAATACCTGTGCCTTTTATTTTCCAATTCAGCTCACCACAACTAGGGATCCCAACCTGAAAAAAAGTAATTTCAGGGAGGTGCCCTTTTTATTTCAGGGAGGTGTCCTCTGCCTTATATATGGGGGGAAGAGAGGACCCCCCTGAAATTATGGCAGATGGCAAAGAAGCTAATGCTTCCCTTGCTATTTGCGTTTTTTTTTTTAGTATTCTGACACCTGCTGCCGACTAAAAAAAAAAAAAGAAGAAAAACTGCATAGGAATGAATATCTAGATTGCTATTGGCTATATCAATTTGCAATAGCCAATTGCAAGCTGGCTATTGCAACCGCCTGCTGCTGCTGTCAATCAGCAGAGGAGGACCTGATAGAGAACTGCAGTTCCACCTCTGCTGATTGACAGCAGCAGTGGGCGGGTGCAATAGCTAGTCTGCTATTGGCTATTGCATATTGAAACAGCCAAAAGCAATCTAGATATTAATTCCTATGCTGCTACATAGAGAGTAACCTTTCTGGGAGAAAATGTTTCTCTCCCGGGTGTCCGGGAGCCGGGAGAGTTGAGATTTCTGCCATAGCGTACAGTAGTGCCTTGCAATTGAAATTCAGATTCATCGCCTTTGTGTCTTGGGTGCCATTGAAAATGCTTGCAACACATGAATGTAAATCCAGGCTAATAAAATAGCTGTACTTTTAAATAAAATCCCCCTAAATGTAGCCTCCCACCACCCCCTGAGCTAAACTGCACTAAACCCCCACCCTAGCTGATTACTTACTTCTGTTGCCTTCTCTGATGATTACAGCCTGTTTAGCTGAATAGCTTTGCAAACTAGTGTTGAGTGCATAGGTGCATCCTATGCAGTCATAGATGAGTGACACATAAATATGAGGTCAGTTGTTGTCCTGAATGGCAAGTGGACAGCTGAGCTGTACTTTTAATTAAAGGAGAACCATTGGGAGAGTTAAATATACTGTCACACACCACTGATCACAAGCTTACAGCTTCTCCCTGCAGAAAGCAGTGACTGTCAGTCAACTCTCCCCACAGGGATTCCCCCCTCCCCTCTCTCTTGTCCCCCGGTGCTTATTGGAGGGACAGACAGGGGGTGGGCACAGCTGGCTCTGGCTGTAGAGAGGCAGAGACAGCTGTCAATCAGGCAAAATTGTCGGGATCTTTCCTGGCTGCTGTGTGGTTCTGTGCTGTCAGCAAATAGCGGGCTGTAGCCCGCTATTTGCTGACTTTGGGTCACATGAGTACATTAGTAAATGTATTCCTGTGACCTAAAAAGAGAATTAAAGCCACAAAAGGTTGGGCTGTAGTTCTCTTTTCAACGTTTGTTAAATCCACCCTTCCACCCCCTCTGAGCTACACTGCACTAATAACCCTACTTAGCTGCTTGCTTACCTCAGTTGCAGAGCTGAGGCCTCCCCTAGTATTTACAGCCTGTCCCATGAAAACAATTTTTAGGCACTGTCCATGAAGCAGAGTACTCAAAGGATTAAATGGGCTGTATACTTGAAACATGGCCAATTTAAATCAATAAAGAACTCGCACGCTGCAAAAGTCTATTTTAAAGTATCCATGGTGAAGCTGTCAAAGTGTGCCCCTTCCCCCGAGGTGAGATGGATGGAGCTTGCAAGTCAGCACATACAGTGGCGCAAGGGTGCAGAAATCACTTGCACTGTCCATCACTTCTAGGATTGCCACAGTTTGGGCCATTGAGGACCACATGGGATAGGGGAAGGCGTTTCTATGTGGTTAAAATGAGCATGAGGAAACAGATATGATTGAATTAACATTATGAAAAATAAAATGTGTTCTTTCATCTGAGAACTATGGAAATATGGGAGCCTTTAACATGTTGAAAAAAATAACTAACAACACAAAATTAAGGGAAGAAGGGGGTAAAGGAGTTAATAAAAATAAATTAGGGTTACTTAAAAGAGAACTATGAGATGAGTGATTTCCACTCACCTCATTGTTCTAGCCGACCTGTGACAATGAGACTGTCACAGGTCGGCTCAGTAGATCGGGAGGTGAGCGAACACATACCAGGTTTGCTCACCTCTCGATCCTGTCTCGGCTCTCTGCCGTGACAGGGGGAGGGGCTGGATTCCCCTCTCCCCGCTCCGATCTGCCAGCGCTGACTGGCGGAACGGATGGGGAGGGGGGGGGTACAGCTGGCTCTGCCTCTAGATAGGCAGAGCCAGCTGTCACTCACGCAGCTGGGCGGATCCCGTCATCTACGTCGGGATCCGCTCCGGCTGCGGCGTCTCAGTATACCGCGAGCTGTAGCTCGCGGTATACTGAGCTTAGGGTAACGGGAGGACGCTAGTTTGTGTCCTCCCGTTACCCTAAGGAGAACTATGGGGAAAAACACTGACCCCATAGTTCTCCTTTAAGGGAGTTACACCTTTATTGAAAACAAATATTTTACAATTCACACAGAATTCTAATTTATGAATGAAGCCTTCAAATGTACTGTTTCTTCATAAATAAAAAAAAAAGCAGGACACAACAACAGCCAAGCCCAGGCGATTACTCTGTGAGAGCAACTCTCCCGATGTAATTAGCGTAGCTCTGTGTTCGCTTTGCTAGCCAATCTACTGCATTCTGTTTATCAGGAGTGCACAGAGCTCCTGGTAGATAGTGGGGCCAGTGTAAACACTAACACTGAGCTGTTAATTTGACCACCCAGTCCTGCAGAGATGGACTGGGCAATGTCGCAGGAGAACCTCCCACCCCAGCCATACCCCCGGTGCCACAGCACATGAGGCTGGTATCTCTCTTGTCTCTGCATTGAGTTGGCTCTGCCTGCACTTTAATAGCTTTACTAAAAGCTTCCTTAATTGAATATCTGTGCAAAATAGGTGTCATTGATGCACTTCTTTAATAAAGCAGAAGTAAACCACTGTGTGAAGGGTAAGGTTTTTTCCATAATGCGCACGTATGCACAGCATACTTACACATTATGGTACACTTACTGTTCAAGTGTGCCCTTCTTCAGCCCTGTCAGATCCAGCTTCATTCCCCCATTTTGTCCCCCACTGTTGTCATCTCTGCTGTCACCACTTCTGGGTTCTGTATGATTCCTCTTTTGGTAAAGGACTATAGTTGACTAATGCCTCTTGAAGTCATACCTGATTGACAAACGTTTGTCTCCCCAGCTAAATGTCTATCCAATCCTGATCTTTAATAAAGATAACGGAAATTCCTGCGCTATGGTGTAAATGAATCAATTCAATAAAACTAATTAAGCTGCCATGCTAACAGTATAAAAACTATTATACAGTGAAAATGATAAATACAGTATGCACCGCACATCTGATCTTTAATGCCTGTGACGAATAGCATAACCACTGACAAAACATGTAATGTATTGTTATTCAAGTCTATGTTTTTGACATAAATGACTACTCTCTGCACTTATTGTCAGCTAATTTCTAACAGCTTTCACGTTAGGAATCTTGAAAAGATAACAGCTTTAAAAATTATTTTTGTCCTTATGGTAATGAAAAGGTATGACCTGAGGATGTCTTTCTAAGAATCCAGCAAAAAGATAGGAAGTACAATAGCTGTGTTGGGTTTCCAACGTAGACGTCCACAGGATTGTCATCTAAAAGTCTTCAACCCTGTGATCCTGCTACATTTTTTGCATGGTTCACTTTAATACTTTAGTCCTTATTTTAGTAGTATAATCGGCAAATCAGGCAAGTTTCCTATTCCACAGATCTGTTAAAAAAACAAGTAATCTAACTATATTGGGAGAGGGGGAATTGATGTCCTGCTAGGATACCCTTCACTGCACTGAGCAAAAACCTGAATCTTAAGCTGAGGACTCTCTACCAGATTGTGGTGTGTTTATAACACGCATATTAGATTGTGACATATTTTACCTGAGAGATTTATTCATTAGCATAATGTGCACAGCTGTCATTCATCATCCATACTGTAGTATCCATTAACCTTATCACCAATTCTGCATGCTGAGTCAATGGGTTCAGTATTTATTAAAGTATCATTGAGTACTGACACCTGCATTCAGCAAGAGTAAATCTTTGTCATAAATTGGCAACAATTTTTCCTGTTCATGTACTTATTTCATTTGATATTATTCACTGGTTGTGATGAATATTACCAAACCTTATTAAAAAAAATAAAGAATGAAATCATGCAACTCATAGAAACCAATCAGATTAAAATTTCAGAGATGCACAATTCTTATCGCCCGAGACATGTAGTTCCGGGCGCCGGTCAGGTGTCTTTTTTCTACATTTAGCCCTGCCTGGGGTAAGTAGGGCCAAATGTAGAGCAGGGGAGCGGCAGCTCATTTTGTAACACTTGTAGCAGCCTGCTTGTCCCCCCCCCCACTGCTGTGTTCCCCGCACTTCTGGGGGACCTAGGACCACGGAAATCGACTTCCACACCCCTAAACATCCAGTAGTTTTTTTTACTATACAGGATTTATATAGTGACACTTAACAAAATATGGGGAGACAGTACAGTTACAATACAATTTTAAGAAAAGATGGTTAGGAGGGTCCTGCCAGTGAGAGCTTACAATCTAGTAGAAAATTACTTTTGAACAGTGACAGATTGATTGGTTGCTCTTATTAGTCCTAACTTGCTCTTCCCTGTCTTTAAAGTGTTTGGAACAAGGTTCATAGTGGTAAATGTACAGTATATAACAGCATAAGCACTGTGATCATTGCATTGCTGTTCTACTTTCTCAACAGACATAGACAGAAGTTTTACAGTTAGGTGCTAGACGTGAGAGATCAAATAGGAATAACAGGAGTAGTTCATAGTGTAGGGGTTGAGAGGAAGTAAAGATTCAATGAGCTTATCGAGGTGACAGATGCATTCCTGAAGAAATAAGAGGAAATCTCTGAGAATTTCCTGTGCCTGGCACTCACATTCACCCTAGTGGATGTCGGCCAGTAGAAGAGATATGGGGGTGTGGAATCTCTCCACAGAAATGTTCTTTTTCTTCAGCTATGTGTTCATTCCAGATTCATTTTCCATGTAACTAGCCATTTTCTCTGCAGTTTCCGCCAGCTTAATTTGTTGTTCCATGCAAATTACCATTCTTTTTTTCTTGAAAACTGTATTTCAGGTTGTTCTTTTTATTATTTGCTCTTCCAAAGATTGTATATCAGCGCTGAATAGAATCCTTGCTAATGTGCTCTCACGTGAAGTAAATATTTAGCTTGTCCAGGCTGCACTCATACAGTATATGTAAGATAGAATTATAACCGATGGTAAAACATTTTGTGCCCAAAACAATATTCATCCTGCTAATTTTTTTGAAAAAAATGACATAACTGAGACTGCATTATTCCCTTACCATAGTAATTGTTTCATACCTGTTGATGTCAGAGATCAGATAAGTCCAGATTAATGAGCCAGAAAAAGTACAAGAGTCATCGGTGCCCCTTACTTCACTGGTGTCAGCACTGTAACCCCGTAAGTGCAAGTTAATGCAGTACATGGCCATACAGTATACCTTTATTACATTTGTAGTGGACATTTTTACATAATAAAGGATTTCCTATAAAGGCTTTAAACTTTCCAATTATGCATGGACTGTTACTCAATTTATTGTCATTAAATTATTTAACTGTTAGCTTTTCTCTTCTCCTCTATCACGTACTGAGGAACATTGCTTATAAAATAAGGTCTGTTCCTCAGGCACTTTTATTTAAGCCCTGCCTTACACACTCCAAGGAACAAAATCACTGAGCTCTATGGACTATTTAGCGATTCTTTAAGTCAGTGATTTCAGCTAATAGCGTGGAATCGTTCATGAAACTTTTGGACGATTTCCTGAGAAACGGTAATATACAGGGGTACAAGTACTCCTAATAACGAGTTGACTCAGGGATCTATACACACACACACACAATAGGTTGGACTTGATGGACATGTGTCTTTATTCAACCTCAAATACTATGTAACTATGTAATGGGGACTCCTAACTGACTTGATATTTTGAATATTAATTCAGAAAGAATGTCTACCAGTAACTGTAATATCTACTGTTGTTTGATGACAACATTTAGGACACTGGTTGACTCTGGAGACAAAATTTCTGTGATCTGGAACGATGCTATGATTGAAAGGAGCTTGCAAGTTCACCAGTATTTTCTCCAGTGACAGCGGATTAAAGTGTCTGAGCAATGTTGAGCCTTTGACCCCCATAAAAACGGGGCATTCTTCCAACAGACCACCAATGGTAAAGAGGTCCTTTTCCTGCTGACCTCCATTGTAAGGAATCGCTGCATTAACCACAAATATAAGGGTGAACTTTTTGCCCTTTAGTGTAAACAGGCAGTTTGCATTAACCAGCAATGTAAAGGTGTACTTTTCCACTGATCACCTATTGAGAGTGAACTTTGCCACCTGACGCCATTATAAGGGGTAATTTTTCTATTTACCACCAATTTTCACTCTCTACCTTTCTTTTTTGGACAATTTTGCACCAGAGGAAGGAATAGCAAAGTTATGCTTTTAAGGTAAGTATTAGGGGGTCGGAAAGGAGCCTTTGCATTGACATTGTTGCTTTGCCCCTCATGGGCAAGATGACAGTGTCTCTTTAAAGAGTGACTTGATCTGGATTAATTCCTTATTCTTTCATTTATTATATCTACAAGGAACCTACCTTGCTAATGTACCATGAGCTGTAGATAAGAAGTTCCCTAAAACCTTAAATGATTTTATTGGTTGTTCCATGGTACAAATGTTTTAACAGGCTGACTTACAGTATTTGATATTAGTCCTGTCATACATGTACAGATTTTGTTTAGCCATAACAACACCCGATGATCTTTTATGCACTCCAGTAGCAAATGTTACATGCCTGATTGTAGGCAGGACGTTTACTTTCCATTCATGTTGTACAGATGACATGCCTCAAATGTTGTAATCATAACTGTGGTCAAAGAAAGGTGCTTTAATTTTTCAGTGCTCCCATTCCTGCAGTAGTTTACTTACAGCAATTTCCTGGCCTTCTGGATCAGTGATGTGCCCCAATAGATTCCCGACACTCTGCCATGTAACTGTGCTAAATGGTTTGCAAATGTATATATTGTCATATTTACCCATTACAGGTCTCTCTATCTACCATAATTATTCAGTGACCTAAGACCGCGTCTGTGGACCTGGGCTATGTGGGCTGAAGTCATAACATCACAGACGTATGAACGCCTCAATCAACCAGAGCCATCAAATGTTCCCCTATTTCCGGAAATACCAGGTCTTTCCATGTGCTATTGGTGCTCAATGGAGTGGTGAAGGAGAGAATGAAGGGTAAACATATACCGGACGGTATATAGGGGATTATAGCAAAGTATTTCTGTCCCGCACAGTAAGCACTTTTGTAGCTCCGTACGACGTACGTCCTTGGCAGCGAAAGGGTTAAAGCCTGTGTTCCCTTATAGTGCTTGGCCACGGGATTTTCTCTTTGATATGGTAGTGTTAAATAAGAGTGCCACTTAACTCATTACACCCAAACCTCCTCATTGCCCTTAGACAAAGCAGTGCAAAGTAATCATTAGCGGAGTATGAGGGGCGGAGGTTGGAGAGCATTCTTTATCCGAACCCTAATAGTTTGAAATACACTTGAGCTGCTTCACATTGTCCTTCCATGTATGGACCCAGATAACTCCTCATAGCACATATTAATCTGCGTGTGTGTGTGTGTAGAAACCTAGAAGGCTGGTCAGCAAACATCATCTGCAGCTGCACGCAAATTGGGAAAAGTGGCTCCCAGTGTGTGGTTACTTGTCAGTATACCCAAAAAATGACAGCAGCTGATTGACTGTAGTCGTTGTTTAGGTGAGAATTATCAGATTGGCTCCTTTGATAAAAGTCAATTGATCCTTTGTTGAATGGGGGGTCCTGAGGGGTCCACACACTACTTGAATTTTAGCCAAGTTAGCAGGACTTTGAGCAGTGTATGTCCACCTTTATTTTGATGCTGCAAGCATTCTCTGTGTTTCCACAGTTTAACTAACTTCTGAAACAATGGTACTGATATATCTAATGAATGACAATAGAAAAAAATGGCTACTGAAGTTTTGCTTGCTTAGTTACCTCTTCTCCTCCAGCCTGTGTTTGGACAGGGAAGGAGCAGCAGCACCATAGTAAGGTCATCCCCTTATTTTGTACTGTGAGCAGTGTTAGGCTGACAAGCCTTGTGAAAAGCCCAAATTGACTCCTGGTGCTGTCCTTCCCTCTCCCAGTTCAAAGTGATTGTTTTGCTACAGGAAAAAACAAAAACAAAACCTCCCTGTAAAAGAAGTGATTAAATACTTTACCAGAGGACAGTGACTAAAATATTTGCTCTGTTGAACAGCTACAGGCAACACTAATATCCAGCACTTATAGGTTTGTTGATAGTGTGTCCCCTGCTAAGGGGCTGCGGTTTCTCCCACCGGCCACTATGCCACAGTGCCATGTGGTGGTGACTTACCTGGAAATGTTAGATACCAGCTACACCCATGGCTTTTCAAGGGAGCAAAGATTTGAGTCCCTGTCTGCTGGGAAGGTAAGCTTTAAATCGGTTCTTTTATATATAATGAACCGGTTATACCGGTTCATATATACCGGTTCGGTTCATATATATAATGGTTCGGTTCATATATATAATACCGGTTCCGTTCATATATATAATGATGTAAATTGATTACTATAGTATATTAGTATAGCATAGTATAGTATAGTACAGGTGAAACTCGAATAATTAGAATATCGTGCAAAGTTCATTTATTTCACTAATGCAACTTAAAAGGTGAAACTAATATATGAGATAGACTCATTACATGCAAAGCAAGATAATTCAAGCCGTGATTTGTCATAATTGTGATGATTATGGCTTACAGCTCATGAAAACCCCAAGAACCCCAAATCCACAACCTCAAAAAAGTAGATTATTACATGCAATCAATAAAACAAGGATTGTACATAGAACAATATCGGACCTCTGAAAAGTACAAGCATGCATATGTACTCAGTACTTGGTTTGGGCCCCTTTTGCAGCACTTACTGCAATTACTTTTGCACGATATTCTAATTATTCGAGTTTCACCTGTATAGTAGTTGACAGTCCACACATTATTTTGTAAAAGAGGATAACTTCTAATTAATTTTTTTTTCAGTACATTTCTATACATGGATTTAGATTGACATTTGTAAGTAACTTAATATGATAGAGTCTCAGAGGCCATGTATTTAAATACATGACGCAGCCAATTATTCAGTTCACTGCCTCAGCTAAATAAAGAGGTTACTTTTTCTTGCTTTTCTTGCCCATGGAAGACACAAAATGCTTACATTAAGGTTCACTAAATATGAGAGTTCTTTGGGAGCATTTTAACACTGTGCATCAGATTTGCATTTCCATGTTCTAGTAATATTGTATCCACAGAAATCTAATAAATGAAATGGTTCAGTGAAAACATTTTCTGGAATAGGATTCCTCCTAATATTTAATTGATTCATCTTTTTTATTCCTATGGTTTTCACATGTAAATGTGTGTGAAAATGTTTCAAACCACACTTGGGGGTCTATTTATTAACAAGTCGCAGAGCTATCCACACTGCTAATCTTTTGTGAATGTTTGTTCTGTGTGAATAGAGGTGAAAGCAATAGTATACTTTCTTTATAGGTCTTATGTAATGTAATATTACATTATGGCCATTAGATGGAGCTGAGGAGAATAGGAAATAATTACTCCATTTACTAGTGGTCATAGTGCGGTGTTACATTACATTCAACCTGGTCCAACAGGTCACTTATTCACTCTCATGTCCGCTTATCTGTCATCTGGGTTCAGTGCGAGTCAGAGCCACTTCTCATGAGAAGTCAATGAGAACCTTTGCCTCACACAGATTGCCCTATGTGGGAAAAATATGATAGTTATTGTTGCAAAACTTCTTGTTATCTCTGGGTATATTAAAAGAGCAGATGTGTTTTAAAAGGGCAGATATCCATTAAAAAACATAGTTGTCTGTAACTTGAAATGGGTTGCAAACTACTGTATTGCACCACCTTCTGATATCCATTTCTACATGGGAGTTAATCAGTTTCTGCTGTTGCCTCATGCTGATAAATGGAATCATATACATATAACATGGCACGTTGACAGCCCTAATGCAAAAGAAGATATGTTGGAGCTAAAAATAATCTGGACGTTAGATAGACAAAATGTATCTTTCTGAAAAACCTTTATTTTTTATAAGTCAGTAGGATGTAGCTCTAAATGGGACTTTTGCCAGTTGCTAAAGTTGTGTGATATCTGAAGCTCTGAGAACCCATTTATTTTTGGAGTGATTGATAGATGGGGGTGTGTGGAGAGCGGTGAATTCTTCCTCCTGTTCTCCCAATGCTACAGAAGCGTTTGAATATGAAGTATGTCATTAAGTCATGATAAGGAGTGGATACGGTGACACACCGTGCTCACTACAGGAGCATTGTACTGGCAATGCCGCTGTTGGCTCAGGTGTGTAGGCGTCTGGAAGTCTTACTAATCTGGGAATCGCTGTGATTCTCTGCTTTGAGATATCTCTGACCTGTCTCTCCATATACAAAAGAACAATAGATAGAATAGAAGGTGCGTGTATGATGCGATAAGCAGAAAATTAAATAGAGAATATAACGTATATTTAACCATCACGATCAGGATGTTTCTAAACCTGATGCTTAATTGGTGCTTACCTGGCTGCTTGGTTGATCCTTTGAGTTTTGGATATGCTGCAGCTAAATATTTGCTGTGGAAACACGGCATCACCCCAAGTGGCTTTGTGTTTGTTTATTGCATTTTAGGTTTTTTTGTGTCAATTATAATTTTGGTCATAAAATGCTATTGAAGGGGAGTTTAAAGTGTATTTTAAACAGCCCACATACAAGCAAATTTTGCAGTGTTTACTCCAAAACAGGGCTGGACGAATCCCAGGAACCAGGTAGCCAATTCTCCTTAACCCTTGCCTATTCTGTTCTTTCATTATAGCTGTTGTGTATCCTGCTGGCTCCTGGATTAGACAGACCTGCTCCTAAAGTGCATATTAATTTTCCACCCCTGCTATCAAGCCATTTGAAGATGATATCACATTTTCACAAGCTTGCTCTTTAATACACGGTGTTGTAAAATAATTTCTGTAGAACAGGAACACAAAGCACAGTTAAAAGGCCCATGTAGAATAACCCTTACACTGTTCTGCTGATTCTTTCTCGCAATGCTTGGATTGACTTGGAACACTTGATAACGCAGACGATTGTGAGGCTTCATAGCTGAGAATATGTGAGAGATGGGAATAATAAAAACTGTGCTGATGTGGAACTGTACCAGATTTCACTGAACTGTACTTACAAAAAATACTGAGAATTTTCTCACTTCTACTAACACTTTAGTCAACGCCTTATATTTAACACCAAGACCTTCATTTGGAACATATAAGAAAATGTTAATGCAGTAAGATGTTCATTTATCTATCTTTTTTTTTAGAAAATAAGTTGAAAAATTCAGGCAAGTTATTGTCTCAGAACTAAATCAGCACTGATTACAGTATATTTGTTCCTGGTGCCATGACCTATAAACTTGTACTGGGGTACCAGAATGAACTAGGGTTTCTACTTTCTGTCAGTAGGACTGTCAGGTGTCCTTGCTTCAGTCAGCAAGCTCAAGATCAATGCTGGACTCCAGGCAAACAGCCAGATGCAAAGTTGAAATACATACTAGGTTAGAGAGGAACCTCCCCCTTCTCTTAAAAATGACCACAAAGGCACCTTTAGAAATGTTTAGTAATGACAATCTACAAACAGATACTGATAGATAATTGGCGGCTTTTAAGTTTTATGCATACCGTATTTTTCAATTACTCCTCATTCCTCTCTGACCCCCCCCCC
>NW_017307017.1:570603-601387 GCF_000935625.1 Nanorana parkeri | reverse complement strand
CCCCCTTTGAGATTTTGCAAGATTTTTAATATGATTTCCCTGGAAGGCACTGGTGATGTAGCCTTCCCATGGTGCATCTGTGAGGCCATGGCTGCATAACCAGTGCCTCACTCAACTAGAGAGTAGAAAAACAATAACTGTAAGTAAAAGCAAACATTTTTGTTTAACTAATGAATGTAATATGATTTCATAATAGCATGCAGATCTTTACCTCCTTTTACTGTTTCTAAAGAATGTGTTATTCTTTTCTGTCAGTCTTGTCATTCACACACCATTTTGGCAAGAGAATGACTCCTATTTGTTTGATCAGATTTACAGCTTCCTTGGTCACCTAGTATCTCCATGGACAGAAGTAGGAATGCTCATTCTACCTTTAGCACTAAGGGCTTGTTCATACCATGTCCGAATCATGTTCAGATCAGAACAGTTTGTTCCCGGATCAAAAAAGCATCCCAATGTATTCCTGTGGTATTTCTGGGCTCTGTTCACACCAGCGCAGTCCGTTCTGGTCCAGACATAAAAAAATACTGCCTGTCTCATTTTCTCTGCTCTGGAATGCACTGGAAAGCATGGGAATCCATCAAAAATGCATGCAAACGCACTGGACTGTGGGTGTAAGCCCATTTTAGGCTAAACAAAAAAAGCAGCAAAATCACAAAAATAAAAACGTGGCAAAACGCAATGCACCACGTTCCAGGTCTGGTCCAGAAAATTGTGTGAACCTCAGCCTTGGAGATGGGGAAAGGGCACTGAAAACTGCAAGGGTGAACGTGGAATTAAAGCTACCTCTGCCTGATTATGAAGTGTAGCATATGTATGTAAATCATATGCTGTTTTTTCGACTTAATGCCGATTGACCAGGAAGCCAGCTTCCCAGCCAATCAGTGATGAATCGGTCAATCAGCATGGAGCCGGCTTCCCAGCCAATCTGGAAACCCAGCGGCAGGTAATGACCGACCTCCTGGACCTCTTGGGTACGGATAGTACACCCCGCACTGGCGGAGGGGAAGGAGTGTGAGCCGAAAGGTAAGTATAGCTGGGGGGGAGAGGGGAGGCTGGATTGGAGGGGATAATTCAATTTTCCCAAATCCACCTAGGAAAGTGCAGTTACGCTTTAGTTTACCATAAATGCACTGTGCACATGACGTAATACACTATCATCTTTTATTTGATACTGAACTACTTTCTTTTTGTTAGTGCTGTGGAGTTGATGTTTTCATGACATGGCAACACTTTTTGATAATTTTGTGATTATGCATTTGGTTTTGTTTGGAGACATGCAGATACAGCGGTACTGTAGATTCAAACTAGGGCCGATTTATTCAGATATGACATCTGTAGGCTGCGGGAGTAAACTAGAGCACATTGAGTAAGTCTGTGGGAGAACTATAAAAACTCTATATTCAGACAGTGCCGTAGTGGGACTCATTGCCATTAACCCTTCTTCTGTGATGTTAATACTCTCATGATTTTTATAGTGCCATGAGTAGACTTTTAAAGCCCCCTTTTGCACAGGTTCTTTTGAAATTGGCAGCCTTGGCAAAGAGATGTGAAAATATCACATGGTTTTATGAAAAATAAATACATTTCAGACATAGAAGGTATCACGGCAAGAGCCTCTCTGCTTTACAATATCTGAAAAAGCAGCTATGGCAACCACAAAGAATAACGAACAGTCAAAAAGTGGGGAAAAAAGGGAAAAGCCGTAGTAAATGCCATTTGTCACTCCCGAAATGTTACACAGAATCTACATCACTGGATTACCTTATATAATTTCCAAGCTGGCTCTGTTATGGCCTTTGAGTACATTGGATGTCAGGGGTGGTGGTAGGGTTTAAAAACACTTTCAAGGGGCTAGCTGTGGCTCACAGCTCACGGAGTTGCCAAATGCTCCAGCTTTCTGATAGCCAATCAATTACACCTTCTCAGGGTCATGGGCATCTCAATTCCTAGAGGTAGTAGGCAGGGTGTTGATTGCTCAGGCAGCACATTTTAGTTTGTGGGTGCAGTAAGGATGACCTCAAGTGAAAAGTCATACATGCAAAACATTTGGTTCTAGGCTTTATTGATAATTGTATGAAGAGTATACAGCCAATGTGTTTCAGAAGATGTTGGCTTCTCCTTCTTCAGGACGCTCTAAAAACCTGTATAAATTTATGTTGGTTAGAACAAAACGTTGAAAATTAAACCAATTAGCTCCTCACCATACACACAAAAATATCAAGCTGAAGAGTCAAACTTAGACAAAGAGATAAACATAAACCTTTCAAAAGTAAACCTACACAATTATAATAATTTAAGAATATTCAGATTCTTGTATAAGTTCAAACATTACTGTTTTTTTTATTAAGGGAGCTCTCTGGATTTCTACTTATTGCCTAAGGCAACACACTGCGGCCATTGTCAAACTAGTGATTGTGATGGCAATATAAAGTACACTCACCTTCCCCCGTGGTGTCGCTTCTTCGGTGTCCAAATCAGCGAGATGTTGCTTCTTCTCTTCCCTGGTCAACAAGATTCTCAGCGTTTTGGTCAGAGAGGGAGCAAAACCATAGGAGCGGCTGAGTGCTCTTTTGCAATACCTCTTATGACAAATGATGGAACTCAGCTGCGGAAGTCTTTTAACCCCTTCATGACTGAGGCTCTTTTTTTGGCGGAGTCTGATATGCCAGAGAGGTACGTATCCTGGATCTATTACATCTTTATAGCAATCCTGTTGCTTGTGAACAGCGATAGAATCGCTGGTGTGACATGGCCCTAAGTACTCTGTTACATGCTAACTGCAATTTTCCACTGCAGGTTTATATATGTTTGGCTACTAGAGGGAATCACTGATTATCTTAGTTCACCCCTTACTATTCTATGACAAATAAAGCCTACATAGCAGCAGTTGCCTATAGGTATATCCAGGAAGTCTTTTTTGCTTCTGCTTAATAAGTAACCTCCAGCACATCATATAATATCAGCTTAGGCTTCGTATGGAAGTCAGTTATACAATATTCTTTATTTTAGTTAGAATAAAATGGATAACCAAGTGAACCAAACTTTCTGTGATACATTGAAGATTTAAGTATTTTTAAGAATAATAAGTACATTTCTGTGCAACGTGTCTTCATGACACAGACTGTACAAATTATACAGGGTTGAAAGTAAGGTAGTGCCATTATCTTTACAGAATTGTGGGTGGCACTCGGTTATAAAGCTATTGTCATGCTATTTAAATTTAGCACTGAGCGAAGTGAACTCTACTCCTTTTGGAGTGTGAAAATACTTTATTAAGATTTATTGAGAGGAACTAAACTTGCATATGTTCACTTTAACTTATTAGTATTATTTCCACGAAACATACGACAACTCTTAATTTGTAAATAGCTTTGGTAAAGCCAATACATAAAGAATCATCCATCCGTTGTTGTACTCTCTCTAAGTTGGACAAAGCAGATTTTAAAACTTTCAAAGTGTTAGTGGTTCCCTGTGAACTATCTGCATTACATTATTCTGTGAATTGGCTTGGTACGCTGCCCTGTTAATGGGCATTTTTATGCCCACAACAAATCCGTGACATTTGTGTTCAGCATGGGCAGAATAACCCTGACACTCTTCAGTAAAGCTTAAATTAACCTAACGGGAAGCATTTGTCCTGACTACTTGCATTGTTCTGCTTTCTGGGACTGACAGGTACACAGCATTAACTCTTCCTACAAGGATAAATTAAAACTGAACCCTATGCAAACCGCTAAATACACATATAGGAGCTGTCTTACAAGCCAAAGGATTTGTATTTATGTCCACCAATTACTGAGATTTACATGATCCTTTCAGGCAGCACAGCCAACCTGGAGACCTGACTTTTCTTTGCAGCAGTTAAACAACACAGCGTGATCACCTTCCTGCCGAAGCCTGTGATTAGACACTAAAGGAGCAGCAACATACTGATAAGGTCATCTCTCTGTTCCCTCCTGTCAATGCATGTGCATGCAGGATATATAGGGCTGAAACAACTAATCGATAAAGTTGATGATAATAATAGATAAAGAAAATTGTTGTCAACAATTTTCATTATCGATTAGTTGTTTGCTCAATTAGTTTGGCTGTTTGCACCCTTACTCCCTTCAACTTCCCGCCTCACTTGCGTGTTTGTATACACTGACTAACTGTTTGGGAACTGCTTGAGGATCCGCGGCCTCCTCCTCTCCTTCTCCCCTGGATGATCGTAGTGGACTGAGGAAATAATTAGGGCCACCCCGACTTCGCTCGGAGTACCAGTGAGTGCGGACTGACTGTTTGGAGATTGTTCCCGTTCAGGACCTGCGGCCTCCCCCATGCCTCAGCCGCTTCATCCTCCTGGTGTCAACCGGAGTCTGGGTGAGAGTGACTGACCGTTCGGGGATTTTTCCTGTTCGGGACCCGCGGGGGTTGTAAAGTGTATGCGAGGGTTGTAAAGTGTATGCCAGGGTTGTAAAGTGTATGCTCACCTATAGCTAACTCTTGGCTCTTCCAAGTGCAGTGCAGTATTGAAGGGCCACAATGCATGGGAAAAATTAAATACAATGGCTCACTGGGCAACCTCTAAACATTACAGTTCAATTAAATAAATACTCTCAATAGAAAGTGTGTACTGTAACCAAGTAAGTACTTAGACAACAGGTACTGCTGTATCTACTTAGTGTCTGTGCAAAGCAACATCAAATGGAGCTGAGGACCCTACATCTAGTCAATAGGTCTTTTAGCTTAATAATTATGCAGCTTCTTTACTGTTAACGGGCCATCAGGCCTTTCCAACTTCTTTATGTAGTTAAAAGCTTGCTAACCTGTAGAAACTGAGTAAGAACTGGCATCACATTGTATGTTATTGAAAGTGCTAGGAGAATGAGGCTCCTGGGTAGCAATCTTCTGCTTCTGCAAACCATCAAAGAGTTCCTCAAACTGTCGGCAACTATATGCATTTGGATAAACAAGTCTATCATTTATGGCCAAGTTGGAGGACAATATATATCAGGGGTAGGCACTTCAGCTGTGACAAAACTACAGTGCCATCATGCCTCTGGGATTCATGCCAGTGGTTGTCAGAGTGCAATGCCTCAAAGGACTTGTAGTTGCACAACAGCTGGAGTGTTGAGTTGCCTACCCCTGATCTATATTGTAGGCAATGTGATAGAAGCAGAATGTTTTGTTTGTCAGACGTTACCCTTTTTCTCATCTAAGCTCATTATTTCCTTTGCATATTTCTTGCTTACGTCTTATTTTTAAATAAATGATTTGCCTTGCATAGAAACTTGCTAATTTGCCACATATTTTGGTTATGCCTGAGATATACATTGCCTTGGCAAAAACTAAAGTCACCACCTGAATTTAGCTAAGCTAATAGGTAAGAGCCTTCCATTGGATAAGTGTTATGATCTGGGGTTGCTTCAGTTGGTCAGGTCTAGCTTCAGCAACGTTATGTCCCCAAATGAGGTCAGCTGCGTACTTGGATATACTGAATGGCCAGGTTTTTTCCATCAATGGATTTTTTCTTCCCTGATGGCACGGGCATATTCCGTATTGACAATGCCAGGATTCATCGGGGTCAAATTGAGAAAGAGTGGTACAGGGAGCATGATACATCAATTTCACCCATGGATTGGCCAGGCAGTGTATTTTCTCACAATAATTGTATTCATATATCACATAAAGTCAGTGTTACATGTCAAAGACATATTGCGATTGATTACAGTAAAGTAAAGGTTTTACTTGTACAAATGCTGAACTGCTGACAAAGATTTTTTTCGCACCAAGGATTTCCACTCCTGCCTGAAAAATAGGATTGTGAGCAGGGACTGTGAGTTTAGAGTCCATTAGTGTACTAGTGTACTGTTGCCCATTGCTTAAGCGGAAGAGGAATTCCTGACCCCCAAAACACGTTGGCTGTGTTTTGTCACCATTTTTTCTTGTCACCATTTGGGATGCCAATAATAGTTTCATTATGCCTTTTTTTTTAGTCTTCATTCACATGGATTTCTAATTCTGGGTGTCCCCTCCCTTTGGAGCCCCCCCCCCCATTTTGTGAAGAGTTGCTGGAACCGAATATTGCTCCCCTTTGACTAGAGAACATTTTTGGTTCAGCGCCTCATCCCCACTCACCCTTGGAGTCTTTTCTATTTTGACATTTGCAGCTGTCAGAATACTCAGGCAGTGACTGCAGCTGATCGGATGCAGTCACAGTAAATCTGACAATTTTCAGCCTGGCTTCTTTGACAAAAGGTGACTGGAAAATCCACTTTTGTCAAACGGTGCTGGCAGGGCCGCAGTGTATGGCTAGCTTAACACTTAAGCCTTATTCACACTGGGGAAGGTATCCATACATCTGTGCTGGAGGCCATGTTTATGCATCGGGAGATGTACAGATATTCTGCGCAGCCACCTGCTCAATGACAGGCTGCAGCTGCACAGATCCTCAGGCACATTCCAGTGTTTACCTCTGTATAGGGACAGATGCATGGCTCTGGATGTAGGCAGACTGTGTTCAGAGCCATGCATCTGTCCCTGTACCTGTACAGTACAGCGTTTTTCGAAAATATATACTGTTGCTATAAATCGTACCATTTAAAAAATGTATATAAACAGATGTGTAATGTTATTGAGTGGTTCAATTTAAACAGGATACATGATAACAGGAATTGTCACACTAAAGTATTTTATCATGTATATTTAAAGGGGAATTCCAGCTTATGCTATGTTGTTGTAAAAGAAATACAAATCTGACTGAACTAAGCACATTGTCGTTTATATGCTAAGTAGATTGGGTGGTGCAAACCAGAGAACCATTATTAGTCTTGACTGGTACTGTAATTCCTCACTAATGGCAGAATTACAGGTTCTGAAGCCATAAAAGTCACTCAACAATGATTTTGTACATGTGTTACAGAGGTCACAGTTCTGTGGCTATTAAAAACTAGGGATGCACAGATACTTTTCGAGTACCAGTGCAGATACTTGGCATTTTCATGAGAACTACCGGGCTTGCAGAGGTTGCAGCTGGGACCTGTCTCTGGCACTCCACCACTGTCCTGAAATCATTAGTCTGTATTGTTTTAGAAAAACTGTCACATGACAATAAACAAAAATGTATCAGTACTTGTACTTGTAAGTACTCGGCAAGTACCAGTACTCGTACTCGCAAAACTGGTATCTGTGCATCCCTTTATTTATATTTATAAAAACAAAATCGTACATTATAACAGAGATGTACAAATCCCAGGCGCTCCGCGTGCTCCTTACAAATGACAGCTGCCTCCTAACTTTGGAATTTTTCTCTAGTCTAGTCTTGGAGCTCAAAAGTATCGGTACATGTACTCGTACTTCTACCGTGTACTGTACTTGGTATCTGTGCAACCCTATTAAAAACAATGTATTAATGCTTTAATATCTGTACAGTTCCTGTTCATCTAAAGGTTATGTGTTAAGTCCCAGCACAAATGAACACATCTGGCACATGCTGATGTAATGTTTACTGTTTAAACCCATCTCTTTTTTTTTTTACATTTAAAAAGTCTGACTCAATGCTTTGCCCTTTTTATTTGGTCCACAGAAGTGCCTCCGGCTCAATCCTGATGCTCCAGTTTGGGTGTCCAAACAGCGCATCCTGTGCACTCTGAACCACAGCCTGAAGGACGTTCTGAATTATGGGCTCTTCCAGCCAGCTTTTAATGGCAGAGCTGGGAAATTCCTTGACGAGGAACGACTGCTACGGGAATACCCACCTTCTCTGGCCACACCTGTACCATACCTGGAGGTAAAACTGTAATTCCACTTCTGTATTAAAATGTTGTAGATGGAGGGATCTGGTCTGAAGGAAATGATACATATGAGTGCCTGTGTCACCACCTGAGTTTGACCCTTTTACACAATCCAGTTTGAAGGCAACAGATAAAGTTAGCCTCAGTGTTGGAGAATTTCATAGTAAAAAGCACTGTGATATTGAAGCATAGGTAAAAATTTGCTTTTAAAACACCCTAGGATTAAATCACCTGTCGCTAGTTGGGTTCAGTTGGCCTGATCTTTTACTTTATATGCATATCACCATATAGGGCAGATTCAGATCTAGGATTGGATTACCTTTCTCAATTCAGGTCCGTTGGACTAAACGTTTACTGTTCAAACATATGAGCAGATTAAGACCAAGGATTGGATATCCTGTCTTAAGTCAGATTCAGGTGGCTTGATCTCTTACAATATGCACATATGACCTGATAGGGCAGATTCAGATCTAGACTTGGAATCACTATCTTAAGTCAGGTTAAGGGTAGTTTGGTCTTTTACTGTACACACATATGCCCAGTAGGGATGCACAAAAATTTCGGCCGCCGAAACATATTGGATGAAAATGGCACTTTGAGCAAAATGCCGAAAGTACCAACTTTCAGCCGAATTGGCGGTGCATCCGTGATTCCTCTCCTCCTCGCTGGGCGCTGCTCTGTGTCCCCTCTGACACAGAGCAGCTTTTTGCGGGGAGGAGAGAAACTGTCAGGAGGCCGAGCAGGGCAGGGAGGAGAGAGCTGTGAGCAGCGATGTCACATAAGGCTAAGCTCTCCCCCCGCACCGCCCTGCTCAGCCGCCAGTGACAAATCAGGATGGAAAGCAGTATGGGGGAGGAGTGAGCTGTCACAGGAGGCCAAGCTTTCCTCCTGCACCATCGGCTCAGCCTCCTGTGACAGCAAGTCAGGATGGAGAGCGGGTACAAGCAGTCAGCGATCAGCTAATCGCTGACTGCTTGTAAATAATTGAACACATAATATGTTTACTGTGTCCCCAATTATGAATGGACAGGAAGTGCTCTACATCACTTCCTGTTCATTCATGATTGTGTACATGATAAACATACTATCTCCACATGTTATGAACAGAAAAATTCAGTATAGAGAATTCCTGTTCATTCATAAAAGGGGCTGCTGAAAAAGAGATTGAGGACTCTGTGTCTATTTCAAAAGTGAAATATCAAGGGTCTGTTTAGACCCCTCGACTGTAAAGTTAAAAAAAAAAAAATATTTAATGAAAAAAATACATTAAAAAAATATATTTTAAAAACATTTAAAAGGTAAAAAAAAAAATGTTTTTTGGTTTGGGCCTGAAAATGTCTTTACTTTTGGTTTCTGTCAGAAAATTAAATTTTGGTGTGCCTCTAATGCCCAGATAAGGCAGTTACGGCTGATTTCAGCCGATGTACGGCTGGAATCAGCCGTACCAGCCTGAAGTGAATAGCCGAACATTGTTCGGCTCACTTCACTTCTGATCGGTCATTCACTCGGCTGCCCTCGGCAGCATAGTGAATAGACCCCTTAGAGTCAGATGCAAGTAATTTGAGCTTTTACAGTACACACATATGTCCTGAAGGGGCAGATTCAGATTTAGGAGTGTTACACCTATCTCAAATCAGGCTTAGGTGACTTGATCTTTTACTATACACACATATGACCTGAGAGAGCAGATTCAAATCTAGGGTTGGATCACCTGTCTCATGTCAGGTTGAGGTAGCTTGATCTTTTACTGTACACACATATGACCAGATATGGCAGATTCAGATATTTGAACAGGGCTTCCTAATTATGCAGACAGCAGTGGAAGAAGTAAGATACTTTTTCTGCTGGATTGTTTGTCCTTCCTTCATTTTTAAATGGTTATTGATTGAGTGAAACGGATGGTTCACACCATTTATGTGCCGATTACTGGCAGATCAGATTATTTTAAACAATATGGGAATTAATTGGCCTTTGTATAGACAGTTTTGATGAAGATATTTTTAACAGTTATTGTCGTATTTAGTATGTGAATTAAAAGGCATAGTGAGCTATAAAGTTCATATTTTATGAGTCAAAGAGCAATATTTATAGTGTATTGTCTCACTTATAAAGGCTACTGTACACTGATAAAATCTAAAATGTGTTTGGTCACCATAGGCTACTACTGCTTATTACTTATTGTGTCATTTACTATAAAGACTTACCCTGCCTGGCCGGCTTACTGGAGTTCACCTGCTACTGGGGCCCCCACTGATCTGCTCATTTCCCAGCACTCCTCTGCTGACACTGCAGGTTTTGTGTCCATCTTGGAGTCCTGTTGCAAGGCAATAGCTGTAGCTTAGTCCTCCCTGCGAGCCTTCCGTGCCTTGAGTTTTGTTGGCATATCTGAATTAAACCTCACAACTCCTGCGCCCGGGGCTTAGCACCTATCCTCGCCATCCTCTGCAGATATGTATATTTCTGAACCCCAGGTACACTTCTTTTACCTTTGCTCAGCCTCTCATGCTACCTGGCCAAAGAATATAGCGTCAAGTAATAGGCCCTGGGGCAAACACCGTACTGGTAGGTCTGCTTGTATTAAGGGAACATGAGCTTATACAGGTGAAGCTACACTTGCCCAGGTATATATCGCCGTCCCAGGGAAAAGATTTGAGGATTCCCATTTTAAATAAAAGATGGTATTTAATTTTTGTATTCTTTAACCGATTAATCGAAAAAAATAATCAGCCAACTAATTGATTATGAAAATAATCGTTAGTTGCAGCCCTAGTGTTATGTGTTATATGTGTGCTGTTTGTTCTGTGTTGGTGTGTTATGTGTTGTTTGTGTGTGTTATGTGTGGTGTGTGTTGTGTGTACGTGCAGTGAGTGGAGTCAGGGGCGTAGCAACTGGGGTGGGGGGAGGAAGATGGTGCAGCTGCCCTGGCACAAAGATGGGGGCGATGGCCAGGCAGCGAACACACTGCACGCAGAGCTGTACACAGCAAAAGCAAATGGTGGTACACGGAGCTTCGCGTGCAGTGTGTCCAGCAATATCTTCTCCTGTGCATTTTGTTTCTAGCCAATCGGCTAACATGAATCCGCGCATCAGGATGTGGATTCAAACTTGCAGCCAATCGGATTCCCCCACACAAAAGCGTCTGGTGAGAGGAGTCCAGGAGAGAAGCGCACTCGATAATGTTTTCTTTCCTGCACAAGTTCTTTCTGTGACATATGTCAGGGATGAGAGCTATGCAAAAAAAAATAATATGCTATGTCCATTAAATAATAAACATTTGATTAAATAAGAAATCAAAATGTAATAATTAATTAAAGAACAGTTCATAATTAAATAACTAATATTTATTAATTAATAACTGAATAATTAATACTATTTAATTAATTACAAATTTTATTTAATTTTTTTCCAATTAATCGAAAACATAATCGGCTAACTGATTATGAAAATAATCATTAGTTTCAGCCCTTTTCATGTATAACTAGCGCACTTAATTTTTTTTTTAGATTGGTCTGGTTCCAAAGACAGGAGGTTTGACTTCGTTATTTATGGGTTAAGAACGAAGATTTACACAATGAATTAATCTTATCTGAAAAATCAAGCATGCCTGGGGAATATTGCTTGAGAGAAAACAAAGTTAATAGTACAGAAAATATGATTAGTGCAGATCACTTCACATGAGAAAAACAACAAAATAAGAAGGTAACTCAGCAAAAAGAAACACAAGTCTGCAGAGATGGAACACGTGGAGCTAGTTGAGTAACTTGCGTTTACAAAATGCCCTTTTTTATCGCAGCAAAGAAAAAGGTTACACGGTTCATCACAACAGATGTTCATCAATAAAACTAAGACTTGTCAATAATTTAGTCCAAGAGCAGACAGTTAGTCGGGATGAGAGATATGGTAAAGTGCAGAGTATTTAACAGCAGGTACTGTGTAATTGTACCTGTCCAACTTTCAAATGAAATTTTTTCTCTCCTCAGTTTCGCTATAAAAGAAGAGTTTACACACAAACGTTACTGGATGACAAACAGTTTGCAAAACTTCACACCAAAGTAAGTAGAAATAATTATTTCAACTGAGACATATTCTTAGAAAATCTACAGAGCTTTCTCTAAAAAAAACAAAAACTTGCCATTTTGCCCCTGAATTATATTTGCACCATATAATGGAATTTCTTTTTTTATATCATTGTCAAGTCTTGTTTAAAAACACCAAGGGAACAGGGAACGGATATTGCTATGCACTCTCCGCTATATACCGCAGTGTAACTCTGCCCCATAGCCTTCCTTTTAATGACCATTTGTAAAATGCAGGCAGATGTGACTAATGGAGTTTCCTCTACTTACAGCCTCATTAAGGCCAGCAGGTGCAGCTCAGTGCTGCGTGCACAGCCGTATCGGGCAGCTCCCGGGAAGGACAGGAGATGCGTGTGATTAGTACGCATCCCCTGTCTTTCTCTATGGGAGTACGCGGCCTACGCTCACCCGAAGTACGGGTGCGGGTGTCCCGGCTCGGATGCAGATAGGATCCATCCTGTCAGCGTACGAGTACGGACACCCGTACCACCACGGACGTGCAGGGCGAGTGAGCGTAGGGCGGCGTATGGCCGCGTATTCCCACAGAAGAGGACAGGGGATGCGTACTAATCACACGCTGCACCTGTCCTTCCCAGGAGCTGCCCCATACGGCCGTGCACGCAGCACCTGTCCTTCCCAGGAGCTGCCCGATACGGCCGTGCACGCAGCACCTGTCCTTCCCAGGAGCTGCCCGATACGGCCGTGCACGCAGCACTGAGCTGTATGTGCCGGCTTTTTCTAGTGTGAATGAGGCCTAATGCAGCTGAGAGAACTCAGCGATTGGAGGAGTGGCTGGTCACATGACTTTTACAGGTTACATTAATAGAGTCTCCCTCTGATTTTTTTCCCCTACTCTCCCATTCAAAAGCCAGCAAAGAATATTTGTAAAACACATTGGGGGGAAATTTATCAAAACTGGAGCAGACAAAATCTGGAGCAGTTGTGCATGGCAACCAGTCAGCTTCTACCTTTCTTTTTCAGATCTTAACTGAACAAACTGAGAATAGAAGCTGATTGGTTGCCATGGGCAACTGCTCCAGATTTTGTCTGCTCCAGTTTTAATACATTTCCCCAATTGCTTTTTTTCTTCTTTAAAACAGTTGTATGGCCATATACAGGTGAAACTCGAATAATTAGAATATCGTGCAAAAGTAATTGCAGTAAGTGCTGCAAAAGGGGCCCAAACCAAGTACTGAGTACATATGCATGCTTGTACTTTTCAGAGGTCCGATATTGTTCTATGTACAATCCTTGTTTTATTGATTGCATGTAATAATCTACTTTTTTGAGGTTGTGGATTTGGGGTTCTTGGGGTTTTCATGAGCTGTAAGCCATAATCATCACAATTATGACAAATCACAGCTTGAATTATCTTGCTTTGCATGTAATGAGTCTATCTCATATATTAGTTTCACCTTTTAAGTTGCATTAGTGAAATAAATGAACTTTGCACGATATTCTAATTATTCGAGTTTCACCTGTACTGTATACTGCAGTTTTAGAAATCTACCCATTTGTGTCATCATTGCTTTAGTCAGCATAATATAGTAAAAGGGTGGCCACTAGCACACAGTGAGGGGGATTTATCAAAAATGGAGCAGACAAAATCTAAAGCAGCTGTGCACAGCAACCAATCAGCTTCTTTCTTTCATTTTCAAATCTTAACTGAACAAACTGAACAGAGAAGCTGATTGGTTGCTGTGCACAGCTGCTCCAGATTTTGTCTGCTCCAGTTTTGATAAATTCCCCTCAGTGTGTCAGTTTTTGGACAGCATGTTAGTTTCTTTCCCATTGCATAAGAAATGTCATCAGCTGGTTTTATTTAGTGACTTCAGTGGCTTATGGTTTTAAAGCACTATGCTCTTTTTTATTAGTACAGCTCTTCTTTAGCCCTGGTTCACACCTATGCGGCACTGTTTTTGCACGTTTGTACGCATGTTGACAGCATGCGGTCATTTGCGCGTTTATGCACGTTGTGCACATTTGTATGCGCAATTAACGCGCGTACCTGAAGACGCACGTTTTGATTGGTAGCTCATAAACCATTGTGGGCAATGGAAGAACGCACGTATAAACGTAAACGCTCACGAAAATGTGCAATATGCATCTCTTGCACGTTTTTGACCATTTTCAATTAAGTCTATGGGGAGTAAAAGCGCTTTTAATCACCCAAAGAAGCTCCTGTATATTTTCAGGCGTTTTCCTGCTCAGGTGTGAACCAGGGCCATTCAAACTCATGGGATTTTTTGTGTTGGGCAGTTAAAAACGCTTTTCGACCTCAAAAACACCTAGGTGTGAACCAGGGCTTAGACCCAAGGCAGCTATTTTGTGGGATTCATTAGAAAGGCATCTTGTGTAGCGACAGCGTTAATACCACCTTCCTTTTAAGATTATATTAGTTACAGTTATGTTCTACTTCTACAAATCCTGCCTGTGTTGTGGGATACTGGGCACAGGCCAGGATCTAAAGCAGGGAAAATCAAACTTTGGCCCTCTAGCTGTGTTGCAACTACAAATCCCATTATTTCAAAGGCAGATGCATGATAGGATTTATAGTTTCAATACAGCTGGAGGGCCAGAGTTTGCCTTCCCCTGATCTAAAGGGATTGCCCATAAAATACTGTATGTTTCATGGGTACTCACCAGAATGTCCCTCAGCAACCACATGTCTAAAGCAAGTGCATTAGACGTCACAAGTCCTTAGACTGCCAGAGCCTGGGGGAGAAGAGTCTGCAGGGAACGGTCTAGCAGCCGGGCAGGATCAGGTGAGTACATTTTCATAATTGTAGCCCCTATAAAAAAAATGAGTAGTTAACGCACGCAGTGCAGGGGTAGCCCAACTGCAAGGGTTCATTTTTAAACTTCCTGGGGTTACTCTTTAAGAATGTACATGTATATATATGTAAACCAGTACCATAAAATACAGTATTGTATGGTACTGGTTTACATATATAGGCAGTCCTTATATCAGCAATGTGCGCGATAGTAGTTAACATCAAGCTCCTAAAATTCGATTTACATATAGACCATTGTTTAGTGAACAGTAAAGATCATGTGCGATGACCAAATGAGCCTAAAGGCTTTAGGAATAGAATATAGTGTTTAATTGCATGCATAGGTTCACTGTAGAATTAACCCCCCATGTGCAGCCACATTTCACGTAAGAATAGGTAATTAAACTACATCTCACTGGAGGATTCAAAGGATTACGCCCCCACACAGCAATTCAGTCATATAGAAAATGTGCTGCAAGGCTTGCAACAACAACACGTCTTACCTGTGAACATGGACTAGACGGTGGCTAATTGGGAGCCTTAAATCAAAATGATTATGGGTAAGGGAATCTTTCCCCCAATAAAGTATTTCTTGTACATCTGCATGCTCAGCCCAGTTTGTTCATTCACTTGAAATAGCCTCATAGAACACTGATTTGGCTATTCAGCACTTTCAACCTAAGACTGTGCAACCAGATCTCCTTGCAGATATCATTACAGTAGGAAGAAGCCACTATAAATGTGAACATTGAAAGACACTAAGGTATTAAGGAGGTGTTTGTTTTTTCAATAAATAGACTTACCATTCACAGTTACATTTAAAAGAGAACTATGGAGTAACCTTTTTATCCCCTAGTTCTCTTTAGGGTCACGGGAGGACATATACTAACCACCTCCTGTGACCCAAAGCACAGTACATAGCAGGCTATTGATCGCTATATACTGATAGCGCCGAAGCCGGGACGGATCCTGACAATACTGTCGAGATCCACCCAACCGGCTGATTGACAGCAGGCTCTGCCTATCTAGAGGCAGAGCCAGCTGTGCCTGCCCCTCCCCCATCCGTTCCTCCGGTCAGCACTGAAGGGTTGGAGAGGGGAGGGCAGAAATCCCTGCGGGGAGCGGTGATTGACAGTCACTGCTCTCTGCAGGGAGATGATCGGGAAGTGAGCGAGCAACAGTATGTGTTCGCTCACTTCCCGATTAATAGAGCAGTTGTGTGACAGTTTCAATGTCACACGTGGGCTCTAACTATACTACCTCATAGTTCTCCTTTAATTTAAATAATTGTATGGCCTTAAAAGGCAGTTACATGAATACATTACCATTTGGATACATTGATGTAGTAAAAAGACCTGCAGACAATACAGTTTTGTTTAAAGAGACACTGTTATAAAATGAAAATGTATATAATAATAGAAGCATCACTATATAATCTAACACCCCACACACTGTAAGTCCAAAATCTCAAGATACCCATAGCAATTCATGCACATAGTGGTACATTATTACATTTTCACTCCACAGTAATTGTAATTAGATATGGCTCCATCAAAATTGGACCAGGGACTTAATCTAGATATATGGCCCCCAAGATGAAGAAGGTCTTGCTCGCATTTAAATAAAAACAATGCAGTGATGCAGAAATCCAGAGTAAATATCACATTATCCGGACATAAAGAAAGAAAGAGCATCTAATAGTGAATAATAAAAAACAGAAACAAGTGCACTCATATGTAATAAGTGCATGTCGCACTTTTTTCTCCTCAATCTTTGATTTTCAAAAACTCATACCCCAATCTTAACCCGGTGTCACAAACTTGCACTACTCATCTAAAAGGTAGCCAAGGGCAGCTGTAGTCCTGAGCATGGTGACGATTCCTTTCTTAGCTGATGTGTTTGGTCATTATAGACTTCATCAGTGGAAAAGGGAGGAACACTTGTCTCTAATTATAAGATAACAAGTATAATATGGTTCCCCCTAGAGTAGAAGAATTTACTCTTGGTGTTTCTTCGAAATGTTTCAGGAGATGTGCTATGGATATGTTACACATATGGTGGAAGGGTCCTAAAGTAAAGCGTTTTTGGATCAGGGTGCCCTCTCTTTAAGCAGGGTGCTAAACTCTTTAAAGGTTCCCATACACTGGTCGAATTTCAGCTGGTTTTTAATGTACCGGATGAAATTCGCACAGTGTGTGGGGCTGTCTGCTCCCTTTCAGCTGGCGTTCCTCGATCAGCTGATCGTAGGAGCCGGCTGTAAAATTTTTGATCAATCAGACCCAGCAGCCAATGAGCTGCCCGCTCTGATTGTAAACAGCAGGATTCCTCTATCGACACGCTGTTTGTGTTGATGGAGGAATCGGGTCAATTATTTTCGTTCAGCCCGCAGGTTGAGTGAAAAAAATTGATAGGTGTATGGCCAGCCTTACACTGGTTAATCTCAAAAGATCCCCAGTGGATGCTCTTCTGCAGATGGACTTTTTGGATTTGCCTAAGGGTACATGACGATTAATTTCATATATTTTGTTAACTGCTAAGATCGCCATTCCTCATAGTTGGTGGAAACAATCAATCCCTCTGGAGTTAGTCAAACGTAAGTTGGACTGGATTATGATTAATGATACATTGACGAGTATCTTACTGGATACTTCCCATAAATTTGAATGAATTTGGAATCCTTGGATTCATTATAATTCCTCCGTATGATAGCTGTCAAGGTGGTTTCTGGAGGTCTTCCATAGTTTGTCTTGTTTGACTCATCCTGTCTTGTTTGGTCTTGTCTTAACTCTTTTCTTTGTTCCATCTTCTTTTTCTTTGTCTTTTTCTTCCTCTACTCATTCTTTATCCCGTACTATTTCTTGTCCCCCTTTTTAAAAAAAATCATATTGAAGACAGACTGTTTTGTGCCCCTATGTGGTATAGTAATTGTTATATGGTGGGACTGGGCAGATGGATTGGGTGTACAATTGATTTAGGGGTATTGTGTCTCTTGTGTACTGTTAATATTGAATTCTTGCTATTATTGGCTGGTAACATGGCAGTTTTATGGGTTGATTACTCTTATAACATACCTTTGTTTAATATTGATACACTATGGCAGTGGTGGCGAACCTTTGCACTCCAGCTGTGCCAAAACTACAAATCCCAAGATGCATCTGCCTCTGGGAGTTATGTCTGTGGCTGTCAGAGCCTTGCAATGCCTCATGGGACTTGTAGTTCCAAAACAGCTGGAGTGCCAAGGTTCGCCATCACTGTCCTATGGGGACGTTGCAATGTTGCACTGATTGATGCTTCAACTGTTATGTTCAGCTATTTTTTCGTGATTGTTGTTTATTGCATTATATCAAATTTTTAAAAAATGTATAGGAAAATAAAATAAAAAGTTTAATTACACACAGAATAAGATATTTGAATACATATCCATACTAATGGAATCTTGACCCACTTGCAGAGTTACAGAGGTTGGTAGAATTTTCAGCATCTAATACCAGATGTGTCAGATGGCTGTCTTTCCTTGCTAATCGCTGCAGCTTCATCCCCCCCCCATGTCGCTATATAATGTGTGTGTCCCTAAAGGTACACAATAATGATGTAGTGATAAGGGATGGGAAAATGGGGAAGATTCAGGCATTTGACAAACCCAGAAGTGTTAGATGCTGAAGGTTCTAGCAGTGCCTGCAACTCTGCTAGAGAATGAAGATTTATTTAAGCGCTAATGGTAAGTATTACATTTTTATTTTATGGGCCAATCACTTTAGACGGAAATTACATTTCTAATAGAGCTCTGTACATGATCAGTGTGCAGATTGCCCCTATTGTTGTCATGGTTGCCATGTTTAAATGGAAGTCATTTTTAAATTTGTTTGCCATAACTGGCTGCAAAATCAACTAGAAATTGCATTTTTAAAAGCACTAAAAATTACAATATTACTTTTGCAAAATTATAAAAGTTTTGTCTTTTTTTTTTTACATGAAATTGAATTACCCTATAATTTCTAACAATGCCCGTATATTACTTTATACTTACTATTACTATGCATTTTTTACACAGAAAAGAACGTAGAAGTTGGTGTTATAATATTACCAGTTTGAAAGTGAACAATGCTTAGCAAAGTTCTGTGTATGGCTGATTTCAGCCAAGTAGTCCAACGAGACAGGATCACTGAGAGATCATTTGCTTTTCCCATGAAGTAATTCTCTCATCGGCCAGACTAGGGATATGACGCTCCCTCGCTGCTCTTTCACTAACAAGTGAGATCCTGCACCATCCCGGGCTAGTAAGATAATGACTCCATAGGATAAATGATTGCCCTTCCTTGGTCATACTGCCACTGGTAACACATATCTTGTCTGGCATGACCTTCAAGTTTAGTCTTATATTGCTATATAACAACCTGATACTCCCTTGTAGCACACATGGATTGTATTTAATAAAAGACATTTATTAATAGAGATGAATTATACCAATGATTTGTTTAAATAACGGTTAAGCTGTTATTTTATTTCGCTTTTATTTTTGTGCACTTATAGCTATATTACAACGCTCTGCACATAGAGAAAACATTGGCGTTTCCAGTTAGTTTAAATATAATATGTGGATTATTATTTCTTGTACAAATTCAACTTAACAATAGAAAAAGAAAAATAGTTTATGAGACTAAACAATTACAATCAATAGAAAGCATACAAGGAAGGAACTTAAAGTCTCTAGAGTCAAGTAGGAGACTGTACGGTGCAACAAGAGATGTTCAAATGAGCAATCTGATTTGAACACTAGGTTTACAGAATTGGCTAAGAACACTACCATCAAAAGCCTATACATATGACATGGTTTTTTAAAGACTGGTTTGTTTAGGCTCATGTTAATAGAACAGCACATACAATTTAAGATAATTGTTTCCTGTTCCTCCTCCAGTGTTTTCCTGATTATTTCTTCCCACTTGTGCTTAGATTAAGACTTGTATTGTCACAGACTATTAATCGTAGGTGAGAAAAGGAAAAAAACCGTGCTCTGATTTATTGCAGCTTCAAGCATTGTGCTATTCTCCCTAATGTATTGTGTGGTTACATGCAGTTATATGTGTAATGATTGGCATCCAGTATTACGGCATAATGCTCCAGCAAATAATGCTCCAGTGACTAAATGTATTGAATAATACATGGAGATACTTGCCAACAAGAACAATGTGCATGAGTATATTTTACAAGCAATTATGGTAAAGGAAACCAGTCCTGAGATAAAGATGGAGGCTAATGTTGCTGACTTCCTTTTAAAAATGCCAGCTGTCTCTTTGTTTCTGGCTTCTGTATGTCCTGAGTCACTGACCTGGAACGAGTATTCAGCCAGTGTGGTCACAACTGCTGAGCTACATACTTACACCAGATTTGTAAACCATTGGATTCGCATGACAACCAGGCAGCAAGCATTTTCAGAGAGGGATGATCCACAATGGCAATCTACATATTTCTTGTGATAGGTTTCCTTTAAGGACTAAAACCTTCCTTCTTTACCCTTTTCTTTAGTCTACAATCTTCAACCAATAACTGGTGAGTCATATGTAGCTCTCTGAACGCTTTCATTTTGCTTAAAGGAGCTTCTAATTTAACACCTCTATTTCTACTATGTGATGTAGACTTTATAGATATGGGGGAGGGGTTAAATAAAGGAATCCCTCTTTTAGGTAGGCTGATATAATTGGTGATGGAACAATAGACATTTAGAGTGATTGGCTGACATTAATTCTCAAGTACCAGAATTTAATATGATTTGTCAACAGCTGCCTGCACAGGTATACAGCTTCTTTTAAGAGCAATCCCCAAATGTATGGTTTTTCTATAAAGGAAATAGTGACCAGAGCCTGTATTTCTGCCCCTTCCTGACACCTTCACTTTTCTATTGGCCAGTTAGACTACCCATCATATTTGCAAGCCAACAAAGCATCAGCAATGCAAAGGGGTGGGCTAAATGACATCCAAAGAGAATGTGGTCTCAGTTTCTCACTCCTGGATTTGGGACTTTTGAGGTGCTCTGGAAAGTAGCTAAATACATGTTTAGACACATGAAGGTGCACCATAAGAACAGCAGGTTTTAAAAATGAAACCAAGTCACAGGTACACTTTAAGATGTAACAGCAGTCTAATAGTTTACAGATATTGCTGTTTCCAAGGGAGATCTGCTAACCTGCAATGGGAGCACATTGATGAAAGCTGTACTACCACCAACCAAATCTCCTGCTGGCAAGTCAATGAAAGTGACGCAGTTCCAGATTTCGATGAGCTGGCTATTTCAACAGAACACACACAACAGATACACACACAACACCATTCTGTTTACTATGCAATCATCATCGCATAGTGTTGCTCTGCAACTGCCAAACGCTGCGTAGTGTGACCATGTGACGTCTCACGCGGGATCACGTCTCACGCAAGGTCACGTCTCTCTCTGGGGTTGGAAAGCAAAATTGCATGGCGGGGGGAGGGTGGTTAGGGGGGCAAGAAAATGTTTGCCCAGGGTCCAATTAATAATAAATGGCCCTGGTTAAGCAACACGGTTCGGTCACCTCTCTTTTTTGTTTAAAGATTGTGCCACAAACACAGGCTGCAGAGTCAAAGGGGCTACTAACAATAACAGCCTTGGGGCTTGTCTATTTCTGTCTCTCGTGTGGGAAACAACCCCCATAGAAGTCATTGGTGATGTACTATGTAGGCACAGTTAGGAGAGGAAGGTGTCCACCACAGGACATAAACAACCAAGGCTGGGCCTCTTGGAACTCGGTAAGTATTCCCTGTGCGCATCGGGAGAGAGGGAGCAGTGACGTCACCTTAACGGGACCTATAGGAAAGGTGCACTTTGTTTTAAAGTCAAATTAGCCTTTAAATTATTATTATTATTAATAATCATTTACTGATTTGCCATAATTAAAAGGCAGATTACTGTAAAAACGACCCTTTTAAATGAAGATCAATGACAACTCGACTTTTGTATTGATTTATTTACACAGCTGTGGTTTTTATTTTTTAGCCAAAATGTTTCCATTTTGTCTTGCAGCCATATTTGTTGTACATTTTAAAGTTGAAATTATAATTATTAGATTAAATTAGAAGAATAGAATGAAAATTTTATTGATACAGACTGGTTTTTATTAAGTACAAAGATTACATTCTGCCCCTGTAAAATGCAGGGTCTTCCTGCCTGATCTTTCTTGATGTGACACTGCGGCAGGCGCAGGTATATGAATAGATTGTTCTATGCTACTTGATTCATATCAGCATCACTGCACAGGTGCCCCACAGCAGCCTTTCTAGTGGAGCTAAACTCCTTACAACAGATGTCAGTTGTGCTGATGGACACCCCGTTTCCTGCTGTGTCACAGCAATGAACAAAGCTGCACCCCTGCTGCACTAATTAGAAAAAAGTGTATGAACTGATGTTAATACCCAAATGAGAGAGCAACCACCCGTTCGTACATATGTCACATGTGGCCTTTTGAAATACAAATAAATCTTTCAACTTTTTATTTTTTCTTTCAAGTAAATACAACGCACATGTGGGTTATTTTGTGTAAAACAATTGAAAATATTGGCTTATAATGAGTAGGACATATAATGTTGTAGAACAGAAGACTGTAGGACTAATGTATGTTTCTTTATCTGACGCATTCGAATATGTTATAAGGAAATGTTTCCTGTGCTATTTCTTTATAGTTTATGAAAGTTATTTTACTGCAAGGTATGCTGACATCAGCAGTGATTATTCAGTGATAACTAGGATGTTTATAAATGCCGTATTTTACCTGATAAGGTTAATATATATGGGTAATCACGTAGGAAGCTGAAGGCAGTATCTGTCTTGATAAATGTGCTTTGTTGTCAATGTGGCAGAGACCTATAAGGTTCTAGTCCCCCATGGGTTTGTAAGCTGGTAGATCATCTTAGATGAAGCTCACTACAGCTTTATCATGATCCAATATTATTTCAAATTATTTTATGTTATCGCATAAAAAGAAGTCAGTTATAGAGATTATTCGGTGCTGTATAGAATCATGGAACAGCATGGCCACAGAAAAAATAAAACTAGTCAAAAAACTATTAGTGCTGCACAGAAACATTGCAATTGTTCTTTGCTAATCAGTTTACATAATATCTTAGTTATATGCAATCAGTTATGATAGTATAATCAATTATATTCAAATTTAGACTCTTATGTTCCAGTGCCATGTTCCAGTGCGATGCAGGCTCCCTTTCACGCTCCAGTGGATTCTAGGAGAGGCTGCTATAGCCTCAAAGAGGAGGCATTACCATAAGGAAGTCCAGGGGGTTGATTTACTAAAAACAAATAGGTTGTTCACTTAGCAAGGGAATTTGCACTTTGCAGAGGAAGTTTCCCCTAGCTTAGCGAATGTGGTAGAACTTCACTTTGTAAAGAATACCCAATCATGTGCAAGGATGATAAAAAAAACAGCATTTTTTTCTTGAACATGATTGGATGATGGAAGTCAGCAGAGCTTCCCCTCATTCACTGAACTAAGGGCAAACTTGCCCTTCTAAGTGCAAATTCCCTTGGAAAGTGAACAACCTGTGTGCCTTTAGTAAATCAACCCCTTTGCCTCTGTGCATGAGCTTCCGGTAATATGACTGGTCATTGCTGCTCTGTCTCTTCATCTAGGGTGACTGGTTTTGTATCCACACCCTCCTGTAGTTCTCTGCAAGGAGACTGTAGTGGATGGGGACTGCTGGGACCCTGACACAGCTCGGCTGTCTGCACAGGCTATATACAGCACACCGATGATGTCACTGCTAGTTTTATATGGTAATAGTTTGTTTGTATTGGTCACAGATTGGATTTATATCCTCTGTTGCTATTGAGGAATATATTTTTGTGTCATAGGTTCAACTGTAAGTACTATGTTGCAGGTTAGGGGACATGGATTTATTTTAGGGGTTTGGTTAATTTTTAGAATATGGGAAGGGGGAGTAAATCCACAGATATAGGTCTCTAAACCTACAATCAAATATCAACTTTTCTTGGAGATGTTGAGCTTGGCCCCTGCCTCCTAAGCCTTCCAATTGGTCTTGACCAATACAAGACTCAGGAGCAGCAAGAGATCAATTGTACAAAGAAAGACAAGATAAGAATATATTTTAGCTACATATATATATCTCTGTATGAAATGATCTTTTTGACATGAGGTTTTCACTATATTTACCCCCTGCATATGCGTTTTATTTTTTCATCATGTGCTCCGATTCAGAATTTCCTGTTGTGGCAGGTTTAAATCATTGTTTCTAGTTGTACTTAGCAGTAGTATACTGTATATACATGTGGCAGAAATATTTACTAAGGGCATAGGCTCCTCATTAGCCATTAAAATTGGCAAAGATGAAAATTGTCCAGATAAGCATGAATCTTGTGTCTTTGGGTACCTGAAGTTGCTGATGGCCAGCCACTAACTCGGAAGGAATAGGAACTGGTTATTTTAGAAATCTTGTCCCTATCACTGATGTGCACCACCAGCTTTCTATCTCCTGCTCTCTTCTGTTCCCTTTATCCCTTTACACTCATTTTTACTTGTAAAGATGGTGCTTTGAAATGGACCGAGGTTGGTCAGACTATACCTGCGCAGATGACTGCCCTCTAAATTTAATAGACAATGGATGTATTAATACAAATAAAGGAACAATGGCAGTCACATAGATCAGTTTAAAATTAGCGAAAAAGAGAAAGGTGCACATGGGCAGGGCAATAAACAAAACAATACAAACGAATCCCCAGCACACTTTCAAGCTTTTTTTTTGCTGGTTAGCTTGAAAATGTGTTAGGAGCCCCTTTGTATTGGTTAATAATACAGCCCCTTTTCTGATAAACTATTATCTCAGCAGTCATTTATCAAGGATTTCTTCAAAGACTGTTCAAGAGATATCCATAGAATCATCCAGATTTATTTTATCTATAGCCAGCATAATTTTATGAAATAGCATCATTACATTGTTAAAGAGCAAGTGAATACAGATATGAAAGTCACATATCAAAATTTGGTTTGGATAAATCTCATGCTATTATATGTAATTGTGTGATCACTGAACACATACTATAGTTTTCCCTAGAAAAGACTTGATCAGTTGATGTCACTGCAACTTTTACTAGCTAATAACTGAGGCATTTGGTTTACAAAAGTGGATGTAAATTCTATGTTGCTAAAGATATAAATACCCCGATGGCTTATGTACTTTATAATTTTTTTATGGCATAGGGGAATCTAAAGAAATTCATGGAGTACGTTCAGACTTTAAATTTTGAGAAGGTGAGCAGGCTGCTGGAGAGGGGCCTTGATCCCAACTACCAGGATCCAGATACAGGAGGTAAGTGAATTTTAGACCACAGATAATGAAATCTGATGTAGATTTTTTTCAGATGTAATGCTGAGTTTTGCAAACATAATTTACTAATATTGTGTTTAAACTAAGGGTATCCTAGAAAAAAATATGTGCATTTTAATATGTGCACTAACATGCGGTAGACTTTTGAAAAATGTTCCAAGAGTTTATGAGTGCTGAAGCTCACATGCATGGTTCATTGCATGGTTCATTGACTTAAATGGCACCACTTGTTAAAATGCAAAAAACTGCTTATCCCCTATGCTATTTTTTAAACAGAGTGATAGCACATAGGGGATGACAGGTTCTCTTTAAGGTGACATTAGTGGTCTATTAGACATTAGACCCCTAGTGTCACCTTTCCACTTCAATAGCTTTAGCTGGGCAATGACAGCTGCCTGCTGAGGCAGCTAAATGTAAACACAGCAGGCAGTAGTGGGTGCGATTGCCAGCCTCCTATTGGCTTTTTTCCAATTGCAATAGCCAATAGCAGGCTGGTTATTGCACCCACCCGCTGCCTGCAATCAATCAGCAGAGGATGGAGCAGAAAGGTGGAGCAGTGGGTGGGTGCAATAACCAGCCTACTATTGGCTACTGCAATTTAAAATAGCCAATAGCAGGCTGGCTATTGCTTAGATTGGAGACTAGTCACTGGTGGCTGGCAGTTGATCCAAAGTGGAATCGTGGGGGCACGGAAAGAAGAGCAGATCCTGGAAGTCAGATTGTTGGAATCTACTAACAGCTGACAGATGGTGTTCTGGGAGATGACGGCATTCTCAGGGAAGTGGGGGGTCATCTTCACCCCAAAGTGGGGAGAGGTGTCAAGTGCACACAGAGGTGGGTGGTCTCAGTTATGGGTATAGGTATTTGGTATTGTTGTTTATAGGTGTGCAGGCTCTTGAAGTGTGGGTAGACATATGTCAATATTATTCATGAATTATCCCCTAAGTAATCAATCCAGTAGTCACTCATCCTCTAAGTCCATGTGAACTTCTGTGTGAAATAATAGAAGGACTGTCTCTGAGGCACTTCCGAATTGAGAAAGCTGGTTGGAATATCAGTGAAACGTCTTCAAAAACGATACAGCAAGTCCAGTTGCCTTGACTTATTTTTTACAGATGTCTCTGAGGCATCTCTAAATTCTTAAATGTACCTTATACTTACTGAAGGGAATTTATCAAAACTGGAGCAAACAAAATCTGGAGCAGCTGTGCATGGCAACCAATCAGCGTCTCTGTTTTATTTTCAAATCTTAACTGAAAAAACTGAAGAGAGAAGCTGATTGGTTGTCATGGACAGCTGCTCCAGTTTTTGTCTGCTCCAGATTTGATAAATTCACCCCACTGTGTTGTCTTTATTCTTTCGTTGCATAATCTGCCGATTCTACTGAATTAATAGGCAGACCTTTCTATCACCATATCACACTCTACCAAGTCTGCTCTATAGGGTTACAAAACATAAAATTATTTAATTTTTTATTTACAAAAAATGCAGTTACTAACATTTACCAGTATGGACTTGTTAAAGTAAATGTTACTTTTTTTTCAGCATTGTTTTCTGATCAGTGGCTCATATTGTATTTTGTCAAGTTAGGACAAGTTGTAAATGATAGCTTCTGGATGTTTTATAAATATGGATGGGATTTTCATGTGATCTGTCCTCTGCAGAATGCACTCTCACGCTTGCTTCTCAGCTGGAAGGAGGAGCAGACATGGTGAAGATCCTACGAAGTGGAGGTGCACACCTTGACTTTAGAACACGCGAGGGGCTAACGGCTCTGCACAAAGCGGTGCGATTCCGCAACCATGCCGTATTGATGGTGAGTGGGGGGTTTAGATCCGTGATGTTTTTAACATAGAAAAAAGAAAAATGTATACATACTTATGATAATGGCTCTGTCCCTTTGTGCTACGAAATGACGATTCCTATATACATGTGAAAGAATATGATAATTGAAATGGAAATCAAGCATTTTTCTACAATAAGTCTCATCTTATTGTCTTAGAATTTATCTATGTGGGGGAAAGTGAAAATATAGGTGATGCATTTAATTGGCTAGAAAAATAGGAAGAAGAAAAGAAAAAGAAGAAAAATAAATATTTTTAAAGGATGCATGACAAAATACAGTATTTTAAGCTAGAGAAGGTATTCCCATACATGAGTATGTATGGCTTATATGGTACAATACCTTAGCGGTGGTAGATGTTTTTTGGATACAATACCTTTAGCTGCTATTTTTATTTTAACATTCTAATGCATTTTATTAAGATGTACTATTTTCTCTTGCGTATATAAACACCTTTCTGTCTACTGATATATGGCTCCTTTAATCTTCTTAAAATCTTCTCTCCTTACCATATTTCTTTGTTCATCTGGTGCTCAGACCCTCTTGGACTTAGGTGCTTCTCCAGACTATAAGGACAGCCGTGGCCTAACACCACTCTATCACAGCGCAATGGTGGGGGGAGATCCATACTGTTGTGAACTTCTGCTCAGAGACTATGCCAACCTTGGCTGTGAAGATGAGAATGGCTGGCAGGAGATTCACCAGGTGAGCCATAGTACTGCAGAAGTACTATGAAGGAAGTATGACATGGATCATCCATGGGATTCAACATTGTGTACACTCAACACACACAGTTGAGAGGTCAGGTCTAAAGTCCACCTGTGCCTGAACTATAGACAATGAGGTATTTACATTCTTAACATGAAGTAAAAGAGCTCTAAACCGATTCCCCACTGAACTCTCTAACTGTTTGTACTGTGAAGTAATTATTTCTCAAAGAGCACAGAAAAGATTATATAGGCCTGGTTTCAGTTCGTTTTAACAGATTAGAAACAAAACATCTGCAGTTTGTTTATATCAAAGGGCTGGTAACCTGCCAAGATTGTGCTCTCCACAGAAACTAGCTAAAACTTCAGTGCCATTGTGAGTGTTGAAGATGAATTTCTTACGTCTATGGTGGGAATAAGGCCCCGTTCACACCATCGTGAACCCACATCAAACATGCACAAAAGTGTGCACTTCAACGCAGGTTCACAGTACTTGCAAAAACGTGGAACGTGGTTATCTTGCCATTACTAGGTAATGGCACCCCAAACGCGGTTGCGCAAATGCGTGACAGCGCGCATAAAAAAACCACAAAGCATATTGCCAAATTTGTGACAAGTACTACTTTTGCACATTTGGTGCACATCAAGGGACCCAATGGGGATCACTGGGGAAACGTATGTAACTGTGTCCCCACCATGCCCTGGAATGAACAGAGCCTAAGGGCTTGTTTAAAAATGCTTTCATTGCTCCTTTAGAAACTGTTAATACTTTAAAGTGTATAGACAGGGCACATGTTCACTTTGAATTAGGGATGCACCGATACCGGTTTTTCGGTCTCGAGTATGAATAACAATATTTTTTTTCAGTACTCGCCGATATAGAATACCTGATACGGTAAGTCCCATAAGGAAGCCAGGCGGCATGTAATGACTCGCCACCCGGCTTCCTGATTAGCCGGGAGGCCAGGCGGCGTGTAAAGACTTGCCACCCGGCTTCCCGATTAGCAGGGAAGCCGTCTCCATGCTCCCTCATCACCAGGTGATGAGGGAGCATGAAGCCGGCTTTCTGGCCAATCAGAAAGCCAGGGGGCGTGTAATGACACGCTGCCCAGCTTCCTGATTGGCTGGGAAGCCGACTCCATGCTCCCTCATCACAAGTGACGAAGGAGCATGGAGACGGCTTCCCGGCCAATCAGAAAGCCGGGCAGCATGTAATGACTCGCTGCCTGGCTTCCTGATACCGGAAGCTCAAGTATCAGGTTAGGCATCTGAGCATTACTCGTACTCGCCCAAATACTCGGCATCCGCACCGATCGGTGCATCCCTACTTTGAAGTATCAGATCAGAAGGCAAGATAATAAGTCACAAGATAAGGATATTAAATTCAAGATTGTAGAGGATAGATTTGGTACAGATGCAGAGTAATGCTTTATTGACATACAATACTATTCCACAGCATGTTAATGTAACAAGCAAAAAGGTGTTTTTTTACCTTAGTATTTATGCATTTTTTTAGATGTAACCTCAATTGCCCTCAATTTACATCAATTAACATGTGTTTCCTACAAAATAAGCTGACCAAAGACACAAGTTTAAGTGTTCCATGTTGACACACAAAGCCAGGAACAACATTAAAAGCACCATTAGTTAACATTACACTTTTCTAGTCCAATGCTCATTAACACAGGTACATGCTGCTAATGCAAAATTTTTTGTTAAGGCAAAAAAGAAGCCAGTAGATGAGTTGTATAAATGTAAGTAGTCATGTTCACTGGAAGTCTTAAATATCAGCAATCTTTGTGTGCTTTCAGGCGTGCCGTTATGGACATGTTCAACATCTGGAGCATCTTCTGTTTTATGGAGCAGATATGAGAGCACAGAATGCATCAGGGAACAGCGCTCTGCACCTTTGTGCACTCTACAACCAGGTAATACAACTTGTTACATTGTGTGGTAAAAAGCTGAATGAAACTGCTAGGATTAGGTGACCCATATTTCACTATTCCTTCAATTTTTATTTATTTTAGTTGAAGCTCAGTATCTGAATGAATAATTACAATTGCATTAATACTGTTAGGAAGCATAGGGGTGTATTTTGTAAATTATTTGACCATAAATTTGAGGGGAACCATACCATTTTTTTTTTATGTTTTTTTTTCATTTAAAACATTACACAATTACCAATCGAGGTCCTAAACCTGTATGAATGTCTTGGCCTCCCTCATACCCTCATAGAATGAGCCAGCCCAGCATGCCAGCTATGTAGGCTGTTATTCTCATATTAAGGGAGCAATGGGCGTGAAGCCCCCCTGCTATGCTGATACCAGTCCACATTCCCAATAGTGTCAAAGGGGTGCTTTAAAATGGGCTCCCCAAATTAATGGGGGGTCCTCCTCTCAAAGCACTCGTGCCCCATGTTGGCAGGCACTGGACTCTTCAGCATCCATGGTGCCTAGGTAGAGGTTCTGTTGGGGAAAGGGGGAGGACTTATGTCCAACATGCCTGTCCACCACCCTTCCTTCCATTTAGGGCAAGTAGGTGTTCGCCCCCTATCTGGTGAACTGGTTTTACAGGTTTGGACCTCTAACCAGTCCACCGGTGCGTGTGAATAAGAGAAAATTTTAAAAAAAAGACACCACACACAAATAAAAACGTCTATATTACTTTTTTATCTAATATTTACCTTTCCAGGTTTCAGGGATTTCAAAAGATGTCCCGCAAAGCCTGATCCAGTGTTGGAAGATCACAGAAAGGAGAAACATAGACCCACTCCTTACTGCTCAAAGTCCTTTTTGAGCACTGTCAGATTTCCTGCAATGAGCACGGTTTTAAGTGCCCTAGGAGTTCTAAGAATGGAGTTCCCTATGGCCTCAGTCCATATATGGGCAATCTCATCACAGAGATCTCCATATTACATCACTGCCCATATTTGAACAAATATGGGGAATGATGTCAGGGGAACCCCTTCCTCAGTGTTACCTGGGCATCTAAAACTGTGCCAGGGGTGGGAAATTCTTCAGTCTCCGAACACTTGATTGATTAGGGACCATAAACCAGTTCACTGGGGAGAAGGCGATCACCTATCTACCCCATATGAGCCAACTCCCCCCTCCCTTCCTTGCTAGCACAACATCATTCTAGATGCTAAAGAGTGCAGTGCCAGTCAGCATTGGGCTAGGTGGTTTGGGGGAACCTCATTTTTTGGGGAATCCCTTGAAAGCATGTTGCA
>NW_017307017.1:565009-570568 GCF_000935625.1 Nanorana parkeri | reverse complement strand
CTATATGTGCTCGTTCGCGTCACCCCCCCCCCCCCCCCCCCCCCCCTTGCTTTGGGGATATCAGCCTGCATGCCTGGCAGGCCAAACATTCAGAGAGGTGGTACACTCTGTTTTGTGTTAACATTTCTCATTAAAAGAAAAATTACATTAAAGGAGAACTATGAGGTGAGTGATTTACACCCATCCTCATAGTTAGAGCCAACGTGTGACATTGAAATTGTCTCACGTCCACTCTATAGATTGATGAGTGAACGAACACAACGCCGCTCGCTCACTTCCAGATCATCTCCCTGCAGAGAGCGGTGACTTACAGTCAACGCTCCCCACAGGGACAAACCCCCCTCCGCTTTCCCATCCTCCAGCGCTGACTGGAGGAACGGATGGCTCTGCCTCTATATAGGCAGAGTCCGCTGTCAATCAGCCAGCTAGATGGATCTCAACAGTATTGTTGGGATCCGTCCCGGCTGCAGCGCTCTCAGTATATACCGGGCAACAGCCTGCTATATACTGAGCTTCGGGCCATGGGAGGAGGTTAGTATATGTCCTCCTGTAATCCTAAAGGGAACTATGGGATAAAAAGGTTACCCCATAGTTCTCTTTTAACCCTCCTTTTGTTGAAACTGTGGATAAATACAGTTTCAGTAACATGGAAAGCATGTTGGCAAATGAAAAAAAGGAAGATTTTAAAGTGGCGGCCCTTTACCCCCATCACTAAAAATCACATCAGCATGCAGCTCTGCATGCTGATTTAAAATCATCTTACATTCATTAGTTAAACAAACTTGTTTTTCATTTACTTACACATAGAGTTCATCTACTTCCTGGTCACTTCTGGCACAAATTATGTAATGTGCCCAAGTGTTGCATCCTAGGAAGGTTACATCAGCAGAGTATTGCTGGGAAATCTCATCTGTAATCTCATGAGATCTCAGTAAAGGCATTGTCCTCCCCTGAGATGATGTGCCTGGTCACATGTCCTAGTAAAATGTTCCAGGTAGTAAAGGAAGAGCTAGTAATCTACCCTTAGTAAACACGTCCACTGTCAGAAGACTGGGAAAGAAAAGAGAAATAAGGTATGCAACGAATACAAAGCCGGCAATTATCTAGAAGTATGTGTTTGTAGATTGTCATTGCTAAACATTTCTAAAGGTGTGTTTGTTGTTACTTTAATGATATAGGTATAAGTCCACTTTAACAAGATTTGTCCAAAACATCTCCACAAAGATTCATCCAAAGGTGAAAGCACCCCTTTATCTAGAGGTTGGACTGGGCTTGATAAAGGGGCATTTTTACCCCAAAACACCACTACTTCCACCTCCACCTGCACTGGGTGTCCTTTTCTTGTGTTTGCTATTCACTTGCTGTAATATACTGTTTACCTGTACTTCATATCACCCAGCTGCCTCTTCAATCTATATTGCTCTCAAGGAGCTGCAGTCAACAGTTATATGTATAGTGCAGCTGAGCAGTTGTGTATGACAATTTGGACAGATCATCTTTTTTTTATGTGTTTCTACTGCCTACGATTTAGTAATGTCTCTAATTGAAATGCCTAAATGTCTGGTGTGCTAGCTTAATATGTTAAATTATCTGGTAGTTTTTGAGACTTTTTGAGGAGGTGTTGGGCTATAGCTGCAGCACCCATATAATGATTTTTGGTCTGTGTTGCGCATATATTTAGTGTATGCAAACCTTTTTTGGCTGATTTATTAATAAAGATTCTTCCAGTTTTTTTTCTAGTCATTCCAAATTCATTTCCCCTTTTGTGATTAAAAGACACACTATTTTAAAAAGTGTCTTTATCTCTTTTGTAAATTACTTCTCATCATTTTAGTGTCATCTTTAAAGGTATAATTCACCTTTAGCAAAAATGTAAAGAAGTAGTATTGCTACAAATTAAAAATCTCCCAGGGATCCTAATGCATGCACTTAGTCCCATTCCAATCCTTGCTGTCATTACTTTACCCCTCCCTCCATTGCAGTCCAACAATGCTGCTTCAAACAGGGAAGAACCCTAATTGAAAAATCAACAATGCTGATAACAAGGAGATGTTTGAGTGTGGCTCTTGTGTCTGGCAGCAGGGGTGCTTTGGAGATAAGTACTGTTGTTCATTATGACAGGGGGGAGCTGTTCAGCGCAAGGCCTGCCTGTAAGAAGCAAAATGAATGAGCATTGCTGAGACTTGTAGTTCCTAACAGCACTGCTCATTCACCTGTTGCAGCCAGGGGGGGTGCCATCAGAGAGGAGGCGGAGCATGGGAGGGAAAAAGAGAATGCGGGGTCCACGTCCAGTAGACCAGGGAGAGGAGGTGGCAGTGAGTTGAGGCTGCACATATGCCGAGAGAGCAGATGCATATCTTGTTCTAGTGTAAGAACTAGATTGTTCTATGTACGATGCACAACATACCGTAGTACAGTACACAAGTACATTGCACCAATCTGCACTGTATTTCTTGTGTACTGCATGTGGATTACCTTTTCACAAGCACTTAGTATTCCTGTTGTTCTGGATTACTTCCCAGATAGCAAGGATAACTTGCCACAAACTTGTGGCAGGGTTAAATTGTAATTCTTATTAACTTGCTGCACACATTCCTGGCAAGTTGTAAACTTGTAGAACACTTGCAGCACAAGTTTTAGTTGACATTTTTGAATTTGTAGCAAATTCGCTTGGCAAGTCTACAGCAAGAGTCCTGTATGTCTTAGCAAGAGCTCTGCAAGTGTTCGGCACTTTTGCAAAGCACATTGATCTGGAGACGTGCAATGCAGACTTGCTGTAATTGTGCAACAAAATTGCAAATCTTGGCAAGTCTAGCAATAGTTTAACAAGTCATTTTCAAACTTACAGCTCAATTGCTTGCTATCTGGGTTGATGATAGGCACTTTGCTCTGAATAGGAAACACACAGGACACAGAGGGTAGAGGGAGGGGGCTCAGTGCTAGCTGTAAATACCTCATAGGAACTCCCATAATCCTGGCTTCAGCCTGGGGTGGAGCTACAGCCAGCACTGACAGAAAAAAAATATATTTGTATTTGCTAACAAGAGCACAGATCTTGTATTTGCTAATAAGAGCACAACAATGTGCATTTATTAAATTTTTATTGGAGCCTGCAGAGCATTGTAACCTTGATCGGTGGATTGCAGGTGCAAAGCGCAGACTCCTCCAAACTCATTTTCGGAAGACAATGCCACCAAAAGAATGTATTGCTGGGTCCATAAGTACTACCGAGCTATAGATGCTGAAGTGATTAACATTTATATTGGGAAAGATAGCCATGCCTAGTTATAGAATGCAATATTCATTTGAGTAGTGCCAAAAGGCAAAACAAAAAAAGGACCTGAAAAGGAGCATTGGTCCTCCCAAATCCTAGATTCTAATTGTTTTCAACTAGTCATTAAAATGTGCCACTTTGATAACAGTTTGATTTTTTTCATACTTTACACTATTTAAACGTATTTACCATTGTATATTTCTCCTCAGCTAACACAATACAATGGTCTCCTAGTGTCTGCTCACTGCATGTTGTAAAACTGGAGTAGCTGTGGTTCATTTCTCATTGATGGATCCATATTGCATGTATACTCCCCCAGTTACACGTAGCTGCTGTAAATGAATTTGTTCCTCTGGTTGGCAGGAAGTACTTCAATGGTCATTCATAAAAGGTGAATGCAAAGGTTTCATCTACGCTCACTGGCCACTTTATTAGGTACACATTGCTAGTACCAGGTTGGACCCACTTTTGCCTTCAGAACTGCCTTAATGCCTTAATTCTTCATGGCATAGGTTCAGCAAGGTGTAGGAAACATTCTTCAGAGATGTTTGTCCATATTGACATGATAGCATCAATGGCCCAAAGTGTGGCAAGAAATTATCCCTGTACCATTACACCACCAGCCTGAATCGTTGTTACAAGGCAGGATGGATCCATGCTTTCATGTTGTTTACATCAAATTCTGACCCTACCATATGAATGTTGCAGCTGAAATGGAGACTCATCAGACAAGGCAACCTTTTTCCAAACTTAAATTGTCTAATTTTGGTGAGCCTGTGCGAATTGTAGCCTCCGTTTCCTGTTCTTAGCTGACAGGAGTGGCACCCGGTGTGGTCTTTTGCTGCTGTAGCCCAACTGATTCAAGGTTCAATGTGTTGTGTGTTCAGAGATGTTATTCTGCATACCTTGGTTGCATCAAATGGTTATTAGAGTTACTGTAGCCTTTTCTATCATCTCGAACAAGTCTGCCCATTCTCCTCTGACCTCTAACCTCGGCATTTTCGTCCACACAACTGCCACTCACTGGATATTTTCTCTTTTTCTGGCCATTCTCCCATTCTCTGTAAACGGTAGAGATAGTTGTGCGTGAAAATCCCAGTGGATCAGCAGTTTTTGAAATACTTAGACCAACCCATCTGGCACCAACAACCATGCCACGTTCAAAGTCAATTAAATCCCCTTTCTTCTCCATTCTGATGCTCGATTTGAACTTCAGCAAGTCGTCTTCACCACGTCTAGATGCCTAAATGCATTGAGTTACTTCCATGTGACTGGCTGATTTGCAATTTGTGTTACCTAGCAATTGAACAGGTGTACCTACTAAAGTGGCCGGTGAGTGTATATTATTCCAAATGGGAAAACAATCTGATACTTTTAGTCTATGGGGCTGGTTCTTAAATTTTTTTTACTTTTTTTATTTATTTCAATTTTTTATTTTAAATATTATTTCTTATTATCTTTTACTTTTTTTAACTTTTATTTATTTTATAATTTTTTACATTTTATCAATGTTTATTTTTTTTACATTTTTTTCACTTAACTTTATTGCTATCACACAGGCACTAACAAGCCCCTGTGTGATAGCCTTTGGAGGTGACAGGTTCTCTTTATTAAACCTGTCACCTCCAATACAGGAGTTCTAGCAGAGTACTGTGGTGGAACTCCTGTGAGAGATGAGATGGGAAGGCTGCGAGTGCGTTCTCTGCTCTGCTCCCCAATCTCCATCCTGAACTACCTTGCCATGATCCCAGGTCCCCCAGAAGAGAGGGGGACCCCGAAAACCACAGCAGTGAGGAAGGTGGTCAGCTGGGAGAGGCAGATGTTTTGGTGGGGGCTGTGCATGGTGGGGGGGGGCAGCCAGGTGAGGAAGGACGAGCAGGCTAATTACAAGTGATCTCGGCATCGCCGAACTGCATGTCCTGGGTGTTGGGCAATAGGAATTTCACAACCCCGCCGCCCCATGGCTGGGCCTCGGAGGCCCTGTGCGAAATCTGGCCCTGGGGCTACCTTAAAGTAGTGTGCCATAACACAGGTAATGCTTAACACAGCATATAAGAGTGAATGGAGACTTAGGGGTCTATTCACCAAGCTGCCGAGGGCAGCCGAGGGCAGCCGAGTGAAAGACCGATCTGAAGTGAAGTGAGCCGAACACTGTTCGGCTATTCACTTCAGGCTGGTACGGCTAATTTCAGCCGTACATCGGCTTGCTTCGTGTGGCTTCGGGTCGGCCGAACATGCTCAGCATGTTCGGCCGACCCGAAGTGCAGAAGGAGTTCGACTCAGCC
>NW_017307017.1:541152-564220 GCF_000935625.1 Nanorana parkeri | reverse complement strand
CTGTTTCTCTCCTTGGCGGCCGGGAGCAGGAGACTCCCGGGGCGCCAGGGAGAGTTTGCTTTTTGGAGATCAGTGTCCCTGGTTAGCATTTAACCAGGGACGCTGATCTCTCTGAAAGTGGCCGCAGCCAGCCGTAAGGTCACGGCTGGCTCCGCCCAGCTGTCAGAAGCAGGCCTAGCGGCCGGCCAATGGCCGGCCTCTCGGCCAGCTTCGTCTTTCAGCACGGCTCAGCCGAGCCGATGCATATGCGTTCGGCTCGGTTGAGCCGCTCGGCCATGATCGGGAGCTGTACGGGCTATTGTGAATAGCCCGTACAGCACCCCTTCAGTTCTACTGAACCGAAGGGGTCCTGGGGCCGAAGCTAGCCGAAGGATCGGCCAAAGCTATGGCCAGATCCTTCGGCAGCTTCGTGAATAGACCCCTTAGGCTTATGAAAAGCTCCACATCACTATAAAGCCCCAAGCTTTGCCAGTAGTTCTGACCATTAGCAAGACCCCAGCACACTAGGGCAACCACCAGAGATATGAAGCTGGTCACTACAAATACATTTATCAGTAAGTGAGATATATACGGTATGTGTTATACAGGATATTTTTACATTCCACTGATGCAACAATAAGCATCCTACAGATACCAGAAAGTAACAAAGCACATCCTGCCCATACAAGAGACTGGCAATACACATCCTGCCAATACCAAACTGACAATACACATACAATGGATACCAGAGAATGACAATATGCATCCTGCAAATACCAAACTGACAATATACATACCTTGGATAGCAGAATTAGACCGTACACTTATTATTAGCTATAATAATATTGCCAGTCTCAGGTATTGGCAAGATGCAAGTGTCAGTCTCTGTTATGAACGGTATCAGGTTTATCTAAAAAACTAGTATATCACACAGCACTAGTTGGTGCTTAGGAGTATAGGAAACTTAATAGGAAAGTCCATACCAGGGACAGACAATAAAGATGTTAATCTTGCTAATACAAGAGACTGACAATAACGGGGCCAGGCAATACACATACCGTCGATACATACACATACCATTAATACCAGAAACTGAGCAATATGCATCCCGCGGGTACCAAAGTTTTACAATACATATAGCGTTGGTACTAGAGACTAACCAATATGCATGCTGCACATACCAGAGTAGACAATACACATACCGTTGGTACTAAAGACTGACCAATATGCATGCTGCATATACCAGAGTTTGACATTACACATACCGTTGGTCCTAGAGACTAACCAATATGCATGCTGCACATACCAGAATTTGACAATACACATACCGTTGGTACTAGAGACTAACCAATATGCATGTTGCACATACCAGAGTTTGACAATACACATACCGTTGGTACTAGAGACTGACCAATATGCATGCTGCACAAACCAGAGTTTGACATACACATATCGTTGGTACTAGAGACTGACCAATATGCATGTTGCACATACCAGAGTTGGACAATACACATACCGCCGGTACTGGAGACTGGCCAATATGCATCCTGTGGATACCAGAGTTTGATTAGATGCTGCCCAGGAGAACTCATATATTTATAGTACTTTTTTACACATTTTAGAAAAATTGTTTATAAGTAAGGCAAAATGGCCAAATACAAACAAAATTATCAGAAGATACGTACTGAATCAAACGTTTCAGCTTTTAAAGTTATTTTAAGTTATCTGCTGTTGGCAGCAAATCAGGCACAAAATATTACAACAAGGAATGCCTTGAAAGTTGTATAAATACTAAGCAAATGAGCAATGAGGGAAAAGAATAGCCATAAACATAAAGTATATGCACACAAAGTCATCTTTATCCCATTTGGTTGTTATTTTTAACAAGCAAACAGACACCAACGCTACAGCTACTTCTCCATCTATAGATCCTGACATAACTTAAAAAGAGTCCACAGGACCATAGCCACATAGCATTTCCTAAGCAGCATGTACTTGTTCTAAAGCTCAAAGGACATGAACACTATGTCAGAATATGATTGTGCCTGGCTGCAGAAGAGAGAAGGCAGCCGATTCCTAGATGCACCTGACTTCTATTTTTTGAAAAAACAGATAAACTGACTGCAGATAAAAGGCACCTAGACGCAAAGTGTGAATAAACCCATTAGAATTCATTAGATGCATATACTGTGTATGCGTTTACAAAAGCTTTTTTAAATGCATATAAAGCATCTAATCACACATAGTGTGAATGAAGCCGTATTCTTCCGACCTGTTGAAGTGTTTCTCCTTTCTTTTTTATCTGCCCAGATGGGACCTGTACTTGTATTAAACCAGAGGATGCCTCGTAACAACGAGAACTCTAATGGTTATATTGATCTTGTGTCTGTTGAGCTGAAACATATAGGCAGAGGAGTTGAACAGTGTCACAAATGTTACCACTCCAACCCATACTGCTATAAGACTGCTTGTGGAGTAATAGCTTTGAAACCAAATGACAACTACAAAATAAAAACAGCTATAGTAACATACATGTTCTGTTTTTTTGTGTTGTCTTATAGGTTTTTCACTTTGTGCTAACTCTTAAAAATTAGCAATCTGCTAACCTTTACAGTGTAGCCAAAGCGCTATTCAGAATTTCATTCAAAATCCAGAACAGGTCCTTTCATCTACTCTAACAAGCATCTGTGGAGTATTTTTAGTGCTCGCTCACATCATAACTTGCATTCAAAAAAGGCAGCTACATTGACATGCACCGATACGTGTTTAGATGCACGTTGACATCCACGCACATACATGCACATTTTTTTGTGTTATTTCCTGTGTCATCACTTCCTTTTTACCATTTGTGGGTTGATTCCTCTTTCAGTTGTGTTACGTTCATGTGCATTTGTGAAAAAATGCAGATATGCTGCATTTTTTGCTTCTACCTTCCTGCACAGTTGTGGTGTGAACAGGGCACATGGAAAACAAATGTTTTCTGTGTGTCGTTGCAGAGATTTGGGTTGATCAAGTACAAAACAAACCTAGGTTTTAAATAATAAAAAAATAGGATTTGTAAAATATGACATGAGATGTAGATGCAGGTATTCAGTGCAATATTACTCCCAAAATGCTGGGAAGTGGGCAGTCCTTACCTTCAGCCCCTTTGGCAATGGCTGGTTTATTAAAAAATATATATATATACGTACAGGGGAAAATCCGGCTAGTGCTCCTAACCCGCAAAGGCAGAAGGATGGTCACAATGGGTTTTGGGAATGTGTATTCCTGTCTGTGCCCCATTAGAGATAATATCCTACTTCCTGTCCTTGTGACACAAGTAAGGGGGAATTTCAGTGGGGATACAGACAGTAATAGAGACTTGGCTGGACTTCTATTTTAATCAAAATAAAATTAAATGTAATTAAAAATTGATTGGGACTGTAACATTTCAAGGATGTACTATTTAAAGTGACATTAAACCCTCAGATTTTTTAACATAAACCAATACTGTAATGTGTGCCTTACTGTAATCCATGGTTGTTTCCCTTCTCTTTGCTGCTCTTCCTTTTAAATCCTCATGTCTTCTCATGCTGGGGGAGAACTTCCCTTTGCAGCTGAGTGCCGCTTCCTGTAGTGCTGGCTCAGGTTGCAAACCTACACACAGACACCATGTATCCATTCCAGAGACAAGGCAGTCTGCTGCAAAACAGAAGTTCTGCCCAGCATGAGAACAGATACAGATTTAAAAGGAAGAGCAGCAAAGAGAAGGGAAACAACCATGGATTACAGTAAGCAGAGGTGTGGAAATCCTTATCGCCCGACGCCCGGGACATGCAGTTTCGGGAGCCGGGCGAGTAGTTTTAAAGTACATTCAGCCCGACTCCGGACAAGCAGAGCTGAATGTACATTGTGGAGCCGCCGCCGCTCGTTTAATACAAGTGGTCTGATCAGACCACTTGTATTAATTTGAGCAGCGGCGATCGTTTCTGCCCGCAACCCCGCCGTAGTTTTCGGGGCCGCCCGCTCTCCCAGGGGACCCCGAAAACTAAGGCACAACGGCTCAGCCATAGAGCAGACGAAAAACGTCTGCTCTACGGGCTCTCTGTGTGTTCTCTGAGATTGTGGCGCTGTTTTCACAGCGCCACCTGTCTCGGCTGTCAGGAACTACACAGAACAGCTGTTCTGTGTTGGAGGGCACATAAGGGATTTTAATCTCCTATGTAACAGGAAGAACATTAAGGGAAAAAAGTAAATAAATAAAAAGTTAAAAAAATAAAATATATAAAGATTTAAAAAATGAAAAAGTAAAAAATAAAAATGAAACCCTGCTGCCCCCGCCATCTGCATGCAAATAAATGCATGCGTAGGACATGCGTTCCATGGTGGTAGCCAGAATTCTCTTACACACACATAATGTGCATTAAAGGGTAAGTTCATTTTCCCAGGTAATATGGAAAAATAAAAATTACCCGATGAAATCTGGCCCTGTCTCTCCCAAACCGCCACCCCCCTGGCTATACTTCGGCGAACAATCTCTCCCCTCCGCCAGTATGGGTGTACTATCTGTCCCCCGTACTGCTGTCCAGCGCAGTCCTCCCCTATGCATTTTGAATTTCGCTTGCAAATTGCAAGCACTCATTGGTCAACGTGGTCAGATGACTGCGCTGACCAGTGAGAAGCTCTATTTAGCACAGTAAAATATGTTTTGATTAGGGGTGCACCGATACTAGTATCAGTGCCGATACCGAGTATTTGGGCAAGTACTCGTACTCACCCAAATGCTCCGATACCTTCCCCGATATTGGAACTTACGGCCAGATGAAAATTTCCTCTGACTGGCAGTGCCGTAGGGGAACATGGAGCCAGCTTCCCGTGCAATCAGGAAGCCGTGCGGCAAGTAATGACCCGCCTCCTGGTTTTCTGATTGGCCCGGGAAGCCGGCTCCTTGCTGATTGGCTGGAAAGCCGGCTTCCTGGCCAATCAGCATCGAGCCAGTTTCCCGGTCAATCAGGTCATTACTCGCCACCCGGCTTCCTGATTGACCGGGAAGCAGGTTTCCCGGCCAATCGCAATCAAGCAGGCCAAACAACATGGAGCCGGCTTCCGTGGCAATCAGGAACCTGGGCGGGATGTCATTACCTGCTGCCCGGTTTCCTGATTACCAGGGAAGCCTGCTCTATGTCAGCGGAAGCACCGGTATTAGTATTCAGTGTCGGCGAGATCCGAAAGCAAAAAATCGGTACTCGTACTCGATACCGAAAAACCGGTATTGGTGCATCCTTAGTTTTGATTAAAACTATTTTTTGTATTGGGACAAGTAGATTGTCGTGAAGGACAAGTATATTTGGCCCCCACTTTAGCCCTTGGACAAGTAGTTTTTTTTTTTAAATTTCCACACCCCTGAGTAAGGCACACATTACAGTATTGTTTTATGTTAAAAAATCTGGGGGTTTAATGTCACTTTAAGTGTTTCAGTAAAGCTTACATCAGAATCAAAGTGATAGCATGCTCATTTTAATAATTACACCATGTCTCCTTTTAAATCCTGTTTCACTAATATGTGAATGAGATGCAGGAGTGCTACCTGCAATGACACAAGATGAAGATCTTGTCTCAGATGGCACCTCAAATATTGAAACTGTGCTGCGTAATCGTATCTTAGTTTGTTGCTGCCAGATAGCAAAGGGCTCTAAAAATAAGGTTTCTTAGAGATACAGTTCTGAAAGAAGCATAGGGTAAGGATACAGTGTTTCCAATCACCTAGGATGGATTTCTGCCTTGGACTCAGTCTGGGCCCGGGACTTAACTTCCAGTTATCTCATCAGTGTTGTCCTGCCTGGGGCTCTTCTAATCTCTTGAGGATGCTGCTGATACAACACTTCTGGGGATCACATGGAGAAACAGAGCTTGCAGTGTACACCATGTAAAAGAAATGAATGACTTCATCTATGTTCTTTATGCTCCCTGTCAGAAGAAGACTTTGTTCATTTAAACATATCTAGCCTCAGAGGGTTACAGCTGTGTTAACCTGTTCAGATTTCTTAAGGATAACAAAACTTTTTTTTATAATGAACCCAAACTAGAACCATACCACCTTGTGTGCTGGCCGTGGACCAACCAGATATGAAACCATCACGATCCCCTCACAATAAAGCAATCGGTAGCACTAAATTATGTATCATTTATTAAATTCAGCAATTAAAAAACATACAAAACCCTAACCCCCGTGATTTAACATTGTCTTTTTTTACATTGCTGTATTTAATAAATGATAAATGTTGTACACAAGCAAATGCTACTGATTGCTTTTTTGAGAGGATTGTGGGGTTTTCAAAACCCTTTGATAATTTAACTATTTTATATTAAATGATACACCTTGAAAAGCATCCCAGCTTCTGTAGTGTATGAAGAATAGGTAAAAATACAAAAGGTATATTGTATTATGTACTGTAGTTTTTCTTTTCCTGGTTTATACAATACACAGTCCTTTTGCTTCTGGCTAAATCTTATGTACAGGAGAGCAGAAGACTCCTAGAACTTCTCTTGTGCGGATATAGGTTTATTTAATTCAAATCAATCCTATCTGGAGCACAGCACCTCTGGATTACTTTGCAAAGAAGGTCATATGTTTGCCAGCATGAATATAATTCAAGGTGTTATTGGTTTCCGAACCAAATGATATGCAACTGAGCTTACAATGAAGTATATACTCGAGTATAAGCCGTCCCGAATATAAGCCGAGGTACCTAATTTTAGCCAAAAAAACTGGGAAAAAGTATTGACCCGAATATAAGCCGAGGGTGGGAAATGAGGCAGCTACTGGTAGATAGATACCATTAAAATACATTAATATTTATTTAAAAGAAAAATAACCTAGCTCTGTAAGTGGAAAAGGGGGTACAGGGCTACATATCATGTACTACGGATCATTTAACCCATTCATATTAGCAGAGGATAATTGTAAATCTATTGTTCAGTGCACTCTATATGTAGTATATAGTACATGTACATATAGAGTGCCTGCAACAATACATTTACAATGATCCTCTGCTAACATGAATGGGTTAAATGATCCATAGTACAGGGCTACATACAGATCATTTAATACATTCATGTTAGTATAATTGTAAATGTATTGTCTGCACTGTATTAGCAGTATATACTCTATATAGAGTATATACTGCTAATACAGTGCAGACAATACATTTACAATTATACTAACATGAATGTATTAAATGATCTGTATGTAGCCCTGTACTATGGATCATTTAACCCATTCATGTTAGCAGAGGATCATTGTAAATGTATTGTTGCAGGCACTCTATATGTACATGTACTATATACTACATATAGAGTGCACTGAACAATAGATTTACAATTATCCTCTGCTAATATGAATGGGTTAAATGATCCGTAGTACATGATATGTAGCCCTGTACCCCCTTTTCCACTTACAGAGCTAGGTTATTTTTCTTTTAAATAAATATTAATGTATTTTAATGGTATCTATCTACCAGTAGCTGCCTCATTTCCCACCCTCGGCTTATATTCGGGTCAATACTTTTTCCCAGTTTTTTTGGCTAAAATTAGGTACCTCGGCTTATATTCGGGACGGCTTATACTCGAGTATATACGGTAGTAGGGAATAGAGCATAACCGTTCCCTGCTGGTGGTCACTGCCATGGAACAATCAATTAAATAAAAGCAGTGCTGTCTTAAAGTGACACTAAACTCAGGAGTTATACCTTAAAAATGCATTCAAGTAACTTAACTGTTATCAAAAATGTACATTATTTGTGCATCACTTTGCTGTAGATCCTCAAATCATTTCTGAATTGGTGCTGACCGTGTTGTTCCTTCTGGAGGGTGGTTACTTTTGTTCCCCATGGTTCGTGTGTTGTAAAGCAGTCACCGCTCCAAGCTCACTCCTGTGATAGACTACAGTCTCAATAAAAATCAGTAAACTAAATGTGACATTGTTAATAATTAAGGTACTTGAATGCATATTTAAGATTTAACTCCTGAGTTAATTATGACTTTAACATTGCTTTATATATATATATATATATATATATATGTGTGTGTGTATGTGTTAATTTGTGTCAATGTACTTACACTAAGATGATGATGCAGAATATAAATAAGACGATAAATCTTTAAAGTGACATTAAAGTCAAAGATATTTTTCCCTCCCCCCAATGTTAATTAAAGCACTTACCTTAAATGATGCCTCTTAATCCGATCTTCCTCTTCTTTCGTGCCGTTTTCATCTGTCCCTCCGCTGCGGCGGGTCTCCGATCCTGCGGTGACTCCTGTGCCCTTGCTGGCACTCCTGGTCCCACGGTGTCTGCGTGCGGGTGCACGCGTCCATAGACTTACCTTGTGTCTCTCCTCGTCTCCCGGCCGAAAATGTGAACTCCGCATGCGCCCGCCCCAAGATGCTTTGCGGCCGACCAAGAATTTTCACATTTTCAGACGGGAGCGCGCAGGGAAAACACAGGTAAGTTTAAACAGCTTTTAAAGCGGGGGTTTTTTTTTAATACACTTTTTGCATATAACTACTGCTTGCTAGCAGTAGATATATGCAAAAACACCGGAGGGTTTAATAACCCTTTAAGGTCTTGTACCAGCAGGTAATAAAAACTGTAGTAGAAGTTTGACACAATGAAGCTTCAAGGTCCCACTGGTGGTTAGTCACATGATCTCTATCATGGACCAGATCAGACAGATTTGGTAATTGGTTTAGACTACCTGAATCTACTTACAATTGAGGACAATGAAGTATTAAAACAAGGCTTGATTTTGGCAAAGTTGTCTTGCAAAAATCATTTCATTTTCTATGCAATCTATTGACAAAACGATCTAACAACATCAGAACATTTTTTTTCTATTTTTTTGTTTCAGGTGCAAGCATGGCTAAGTAATTTGCTTTTGTATAGGCTACCATAAAAAATGTAAAACAAATGAAAACAAAAAAGGTTAAATATTAATAATAAATATAATAGAAATAAAAAATCTGCAGACAAAAATAGCTGAATGAAAAAAGTTAATTAGGGATGATTAGGGTTAACTAAATGTTAATAATGGAATAATAGGAATATGTATTAATTATATATTTATACTTTTCAGGTTGCTTTAACTGTTGACAAATGCCGATCAAATGTACCCCTATATGATCTACATATACAGTTGGCACCCTTCCTGATTTTTCCTTGTTTTGCACGTTTGTCACACTTTAATGTTTCAGATCATCAAACAAATTTAAATATTAGTCAAAGATAACACAAGAAAACACAACATGCAGTTTTTAAAGGAAGGTTTTTATTAATAAGGGTAAACAAAATCCAAACCCACATGGCCCTGTGCGAAAAAGTGTTTGCCCCCTAAACCTAATAACTGGTTGGGCCATCCTTAGCAGCAAGAACTGCAATCAAGTTTTTGCGATAACTTGCAATGAGTCTGTTACAGCGCTGTGCAGGAATTTTGGTCCACTCATCTTTGCAGAATTGTTGTAATTCAGCCACATTGGAAGGTTTTCAAGCCGCCTTTTTAAGGTCATGCAACAGCATCTCAATCCCATTCAGAGGTGGACTTGCTGGTGTGTTTTGGATCATTGTCCTGCTGCAGAACCCAAGTTCGCTTCAGCTTGAGGTCACGAACAGATGGCAGCACATTATCCTTCAGGATTTTGTGGTAGACAGCAGAATTAATGGTTCCATTTATCAAAGCAAGTCTTCCAGGTCCTGAAGCAGCAAAACAGCCCCAGACCATCACACTACCACCACCATATTTTACTGTTGGTATGATGTTCTTTTTCTGAAATGCGGTGTTACTCTTACACCAGATGTAATGGGACACACACCTTCCAAAAAGTTAAATTTTTGTCTCGTCAGTCCACAGAGTATTTTCCCAAAGTCTTGGGGATCATCAAGATCATCATCGACGAGCTTTTATGTTCTTTTTGCTCAGCAGCGGTTTTAGTCTAGGAACTCTGCCATGCAGGTCATTTTTGCTCAGTCTCTTTCTTATGGTGGAGTCATGAACACTGACCTGAACTGAGGCAAGTGAGGCCTGCAGTTCTTTGGATGTTGTTGTGGGGTCCTTTGTGACCTCTTGGATGAGTTGTTGCTGCGCTCTTCGTGCAAAGCAATGAAAAATCAGGAAGGGGGCCAACACTTTTTCACACAACTGTAAATTAAATAGTAAATACAATGTAACAGTTACATTGTATTTACTCAATAACATTTGAAGACTATCTGCAGGTGTCATTTTAAACAAGAAAACAGGAGTGACTGCATTGCAATGCAGATCAGGGAATCAGAGTCCTGCTGCAGGGAATTTACAGCTTTGAACCTGAAAGTGCTCAAAGCTGAACACTTCTGGGTTTGTTAAGCTTAGAGGAAATCGCTGTGCCCATGCTTTACATCCTGATGCCCCATATAATGATCCCAGGCTTAAAGACCAGAGAATCAAGAGGGAGATTTTTGTGTAGGGCTCTTTTTCCTGGTGGCCGCCTAAAGGCCTCAGGTGATGCTGGGGTGCTGGGACCCCTCCCACTGTCATATAGACCTAGACCTTACATATATCTGTGAATTATTACTCAGTCAATGCTTTTACTTGGCAAGTAGTTGAATTGCGGGCCCAAAAATTGCTCTTGTACTCCGTCCCCCACTGCAGGGATGGAGGCCCAGCACTAGGAGCCAATGAAACTTGAATGAAGCTGCAGTGTGTATGTGCTGACACGAAAAGAGAACAGAAAGGATCAATTAATCAATATCCAATTAGCAGACTGGGGATGTGTTTCTGACTAGTGTTATGTAAATCAGTCCCTCTCTGTGCAGTACAGTTTACATCCCCCTAGTTAGCAGTACCTTAGGGTTACTGTTTTTGTTAATTTTTTTATGATTCAAGGTACATTTTCTGACTCTTTTATAAGATCTGAAATAAATACTGTGTTGTCTATGTACATTCTTTCCTTAATATTCCTATTTCTTAAAAGACAACAATCAGCTTTTCCTTTCTGACACCCTGGTAAAAAAATCCAGTAGGGAATAGTGTTTGTACTAAACTGACTCTTTCTTTGTCTGCCCCTAACAGGAGAGCTGCGCTCGGGTTCTTCTCTTCCGTGGAGCAAGTAAAGAGATTCGGAACTTCAACAACCAAACAGCGTTCCAGGTAAGAGCGGGTATTCGGTGTGCTTTATGCAAACTTTAGCTGTGCTGGAAAACTGCTGTTCAGCATCAGCGATTTATTGTTGTGTCTTCTTATATGTGCCATAGATAATGGAGAAGTCACATATATACATACTGTGTGTATATTACTTATAATGCTTATATGCTGTACAGTCCTTTTATGTGTCTCTACATAGGAGGTACCATTATATTTTGACTATAAGAATGTCATGAAACAATATAAATTCTATAAAATCTATAAGCGTATATACTATACGTGGATGATATTGTGTTGTTGTGCAGACAATAATAGTAGTCTAATAAGTGAGTGGGTGAGAATGTAACACTCCAGGTTGTGACAAGGACACCCATGCTGTTCCTGTGATGAGGAGATAATCTTTGCCTATCTAGATTATCCGGCATTAATCTGGATTACTGTCAGTCTGGTGTCAAGCTCCTCCCTTACTATCACCATCTGCTGGAACACAACATTGTATTTGACATACATTGTTTATTTATATATCATTGCTGCAGTAATTATGAAGGGACATGATTTTGTACATTGTTTAGATTCCAACTATATGATATAGAGGGCATGTGATCTGTTCAGAGAAATGTATTAGAAATACCAAGATAATGACACTAGAATACACTGAAGTACTAGCCACTGTATCATATGCAGTGTCAATGTATTGAAGATTTGATTAAACTCTTAATTTTGTTTTATTAATCTGACCTTCAGAATGATTTCCACTGATTACTGGCCCAAACTGTTTACTCTGTGGCTGCCCATTTGACCAGGCAAAGCAAATTATGTCTATTTGCAATATGATACATGAACATGCTAGCCATTTTGAACATCATTCCTGTAATGCCATTTGTATTTGAGGGTAAATCAGGAAATGGTAACTTAACAACATCCTCTTTCTGAATTATTAATACATGTTTTAGTTGTGTTAATGCGAGTGATAATGCAGTCATAGGTGGAAACCTGCACGTCCTATTAACCACTGGTTTCTTTCAGCCTCTAGGGATATAAGTGGCAAAAGCTTCTCCTAAGAATCCAAATTATACTATACCCAGATCTGACTCCATAATACAAGTGATTTCATAACATAAGCATCTTTTGTGGTGAGTACAGGGCCATGTAGGGTTTCCCTGTGGACAGTGATAAGCACTTCCAGTTGTTGGTAGCACTTGTCATTGCACACAGAGATGTTTAAACCTTCTTCATATTCTTTCTACCCGTGGATGCTTTTTTGTATTCACCCATTGACTAAACTAGGGGAAGAGTTAGGGTAATATACAATGGTGTAGAGGTGTTTTGGAGATGGACTGTCATTCTCAGTGTGTGTCACGTACCTGATTGGAGACCATATGTGAGAGGAGGCTTCCCTTGCACCTTGTGTCCTTTGGACTCTGGGGATGGGAACAGAGACCAGAAGGGCAGCAAGTGGCAGGAGTGCCAGTGGTGTTGAACACCGTGCAAGCCGTAGTCCAGGTAAACAAGCCAAGGTCAGTTCCAAATGAGCAATCGAAGTACAGAAGGATCAGGCAAAAGCGTAGTCCAATAAGTAGTTCCGAGGTCGAGGGCAGGCAGGAAACAGGAGTCGTCAAGGAAATCTGGGTCACAAGGAGTCAAGCAAAAGATAACAAGAGCATAGGAACAGGAGATAGCTGACAATAAACCAGCAACATGGTGGTGCTGAGGCCAAGCTTATATAGGGGAAGTAATCACTGTAGTGAGTCATTTCCTGTGGACCAGTGCGGAGCATTTCCGGGTCAGAGGTCAAGCTTCAGTGAGTCATTTCCATGTGTACCACCGTGGAGCATTTCCTGGGTCAGAGGTCAAGCTGCAGTGAGTCATTTCCTTGTACCACTGCGGAGCATTTCCCGGTCGGAGGCCGATAGTGCCCGCGCATGCGCAGAACAGCGCGGCCCCGACTATTACGAGAACACGCTCCTGAAGTGAATAGCCAAATGTTGTTCGGCTCACTTCACTTCGGGTGGGATATTCACTCGGCTGCCTTCGGCAGCTTTGTGAATAACCCTCTTAATATTAATGCTATCTGATGCTTTTAGATCCATCTGTGCTTTTTAATTGATGAAAGGTATAAGTACAATTGTCGAGAGTCTGCTGAGAGGGAGAAGGAAAGACAAAAGACACAGAAATGGTTGGGGGCAGGCAGGCTTAAAGTGTTTTCATTAGAAAACAAACATTACTTTATGTACATATAAATTAATGATATAAAATGTATGGCATATGCTTCTATCATCATAAGTCTATTGTAGCTGGCATTACAGCTTAACATCTTTTGCAGACTGTGCAGCTTAAATTGTATTAAACATAGTTTAATAAATGGCCGTAATTTAACTGTGCTTCTGCTATTGTTAGGAGGAAGGTAGATTCCAAGTTTTCAGACTTCCAGAAGACTGCCTGCAATGTTTTATACTAAATATTTCATGATTGAAGTCAGATTTTTTTTTCCTGATGATTTGTAATTTACATCATCAGGTTTCATTCTGTACTTTGAACCCTTTCACAAAGGGGCATGCATTTTAAAGCAAACCTGGCCCTATTGAGAAGGCAACAGCAAATTTGTGACATTACACTTTGACTTGACTGAAATTACTTTGTCCTCTGCTTGTGTTTTGGGGGTTATTTATTATAACAAAATGTTTGCAGAACTGAAAAAAACACTTTGTTGTATATGTGAAATGTTAATATGGTGTGCTATGTTCTGTTCAGCTTTAACTAGCTATATGAAGCATGCACGCTCCTCAGCACCCAATTTGAGAGGGTCCCCCCAAAAAAGGGGCTTCTATCACTAAGCATTGATGTCCAATGCTGAGAGACACTCCCAGTGGCCAAAAAGGGTTGCTGGATGGTGGTAATTTGTATGTATTCTACCTGCCTCTGAAGTGATGATGTCCACGCCCCATTGTGGGTAAGCCAAGGTAATTTCCTTGGTTTGAAAGGAAACACAGTTGCATACAGCTATAGGACCTGGCGAATGTTCTAACTCTTCCCCACTTTGATTAAAATTAATAAGAAAAAAATGTTTTGGCTATAGTTGGGTTTAGTTGGGGAACAGATATTCTCCTTCTAGACATCTCCTCCTCCTGCTGTAAAACAATTGACAATGGCTGGAGAACAGTGTAAGTATGCAGATAATTCTGGGAAGGTGACACATCATGGTCCCTGTTGATGTTATGTGCGTCATTGTGCTGCAATGGCATTAATTGTGAAAGACGCACCTAAGTTGCGGCGCACTGCAATGCAAGGTAATTAACTACTGTATGATGCGTTGCTCTACATTGACAACAAAAGTTTAAATGAATTCACTGTAAAAATGTAAATTGACCCTTAAAATAAAACTTCTTATTTACATTTTACCATCATAATTAAAAGCAGCTGAAGCTGCGGGAAGCCATTAATATTGTAATGCTGGCAAATCTTATCAATAAACCTCTTAATATATTAACATTCTCGGTCATACAGCGGCCATACCTGTAGCGCTTATTGGGAATTGGGGGTTTTCAGTCATAAGACTTAGGCCGGGTTCACACTGGGGCAATCATGCTTGAAACTGCGTAGATGGCTGCACGGTCACCAAATAGCACATCGCTGCTGATCCAATGGCACCCCAATTGCGCCGGGCAGATTGCGCGGTTTCCCGCCTGTATTCCACCCATGCAATCGCGAACTATCGCGGTTGTAAAAAACCACGCATCATGAAAAAAGGTACATGTACCTTTTTTCAGCGATTGTGGCGTGGATGCAAGCCCATTGAAATCAATGGGGCCGCGCAGCAACCACTGTGTCCGACTGCACACGATCGCGCGGTCCCGGGGCGCGTGTTTCGGGATCGCCTAAGCCTGCACCAGCCCATAAAAAACAAGTGGTGTTGGGAGACTTTAAAATTACATTTTAAGAATACAAAATAGTACTATTTTTCTTCAAAGCTATCCGCATGTATGTATAAAAAACGTCGGAAATAATATGGTTTCCTTGGCATGGTGGGCACATAACAGTAACTCATAGCGTGCAATGAGAAACCATATGTAGTCTGGCTCTGCTTAAAGGATAACTAAACCCAAAAACAAAAGTTGAATATATTGCAGGTTTCTTTGATGTGGTGGCTGCATTAGTTTTCATTTTTCAGGCTAAGAAGATTTTCAGCAAGTACAGTAAATACCTGTTGATCCTACCAGAAATGCCATGTCCTGGAACCTGACCTGGAAGCATTATACAGCATTATCTGCCTTCTGAAAACTATCAATATCCGCACACCCATGTAATGGAGATGAGCAGAGAGTTGGACATACTTGAAGCCCATTTGCGTGACAACCTTGGATCCTTCCATAGACACAGTACAGTGAGTGTTAGCACACAATGGCAGGAAGTGTGTTATTCACAGGATTACCAGGCACAAAAAACAAGGGGAAAAAGGCTAAAAAAGAAAGCAAATGCAGCCACCACATCTAAGGAAAGCTGCAATATATAAAATGGTTGTTTCTCGCCTTATATACACTTTAATTCTTGTTTGATTGTTTCCAGCACTTAGGAACTAAAGGCCATTGTCTTTTCCTTACACTGTTTGGTGCTTGCCTGCCTGAGCTATTGTGTTTAATTTGAAACATGAAGTGACTAGCTGGTTTTATGTTCTGCAATCTTCTATCATCAGTGTCTAAATCATAATAGTTATTCTCACAATGTATTTAACATAATGAAAGATTAGTAGGGTTAGCCCAGCTTATGTGATCTTACAAAAGTATCATTTTAGTAGGGGATCAGGTGACCTCTAGAGGTAGAACATGCACATTGCATTGAATGTAGGGATCACTAAAGAGTAAGCCTAGATATTTTACAAAATATGCACACTCATATAAATATTGTTTATTGTTATATTTTGCATACACACGCATAATCTGTTGTTCAATAGCTTTCGTATAGCTTTACATGTGTAAATAGGTGCAACTGAGTGTATTTAGACAGTTATGTTATATAAGGGCTAGTAACTGTCAGTTTTATGAAAGTTGTTATGCACACAACAGGAAGAGATTCCTTTTGGATTAAAGGGACTATTTAACTGACCTAAAAGGAGTATGTGGCCTTGTAAGTTGAAATTCAAAACCTGCACCCAGATAAGTGACTCAGTAGTAAATCCAGTGGATAAGCATGATAGCCCAGGTATTAGCAGCTTTTAGAGGAATTGTGATATAGTGATATACCTGTAAAGAATGATATGAAACATGAACATGTATATGTATGTATAAATTATGCATGTAAAATGGATTGTAAATATACAAATCACCAATAATCTTAGAAGTAGAGACATGTTATTTGGAGATATTCATGAGTATCACTATAAGTGAATTGTTTTTTATCAAACTGTATGATTTTTAGAAAAACAAGAATCAAAATAAATATTTATTAACTATATATATATCTGAGTCCTTTCTAAGCACACTCCATCACAATAGCAATATTGTAAATGGTTTTGGAATTCAATAATTGGGAGGTGTGGACTCAGGTCGCCTTGGGTGAGATCGGGGAAGTGCTATTACTGTATTGACAAAGCAATGATGATGTTACATTGTTCAGACATTGGGTTGTAGTTCAGACTCGAGTCTTTGAGTTGTGACACAAGGAAGTGCATATTGATAGGGCTGAGTGAAATTGTGTCACTGTATTGAGGAAGTACATCCTATGGGCATCCTAAAAAAGTAACTTTGCAACTTTCCAGATTGATATGGTTATTAGGAGTGGGATAGAACTTTTGGGAATTTAATATAGAGATACATATTTAGTTTTTGTTTTTGACCATAGATAATCTTTAAAAGCAGTTGACATGGATAGTACTTATATCTCTATCTTATCAGGTTTGTGTTGAATTAAAATTGGATGAGACACGTTGACAGAGATATTTTACATCCTGAATTACAGGAAGGCTCGTTTCCTTCTGCATAGAAGCCATGTTCTTACACATCATTAGAGATGGCATTGTATGCAGCTCCCAGAAGTGTTTCCTGTGGAGATATTCTAAGCTCACGCTTGTCTACAGTATTTGGTTGAAAAAGCAAAAACAGAGTAATTTACAAATGAAGTTCAAAGGATATCTGGTTTTAAAGCATATTTTCTATTTTAATATATCCAGGTATGCCAGATAAACTTCTTACCTCTACCTATTTTTTCCTGTGCGTTGAGAGCTCTCAGATCCCTCTGTCCAAAAGGGGTATCTGGATCACAAAGCTACCTAAGCAGAATTATGAATCTGTTGGCAGATAAACAGTGGACATACAGTATATGAACTTAAAGCACACACAATTAAGAAATAGTCAGGAGCATGTTATTTTTTCGTGTATAGCTGCTTCCCTGGAGTTCAGTTTTAACATTTCTACCATATGATGTGGAAGTTTACCAGCAGGTTTAAATGTAATTTCACTGTTGTAACACAGTGCTTTTCTAATAGGGATGCACCGATATTGATACTAGTACCGGTGCCGATACCGAGTATTTGGGCGAGTACTTGTACTCACCCAAATGCTCCCGTTGTCTATCCCGATACCAGAACTTCAGGTACCAGGAAGCCGGGCGGCGAGTCATTACACACTGCCCAGCTTCCTAATTGGCCGGGAAGCTTGTTCCATGCTCCCTCGTCACCAGGGAGCATGGAGCTGGCTTCCCAGTCAATCAGGAGGCCCAGCAGCGTGTAATGACTCGCCGCCCAGCTTCCTGATTGGTTAGCCAGCACCCCGTTTTTCATCTCTCTATTATCTGGATTCCCTTTCTAAATACTTTAGCCATAACAACTATCTGTTCTGTTCTTGTTACAGGTTGCAATTATTGCAGGAAATTTTGAACTTGCTGAAATCATCAAAACCCACAAAGAATCTGATATTGGTAAGTGACAAAACACAACACCACAATGAATATAGCTACACCAGAGATAGGATTTGACTGCATGTGCATGGGGCTGTACAATCTGGTGCTTTCCTTTCTGCCAAAATAAATTTGTACTGAGTTCAGATCATCACATAAGCCCTGTAGAGAAACAGTGTTCAGATAGTTGTAGTTGGTTACATTCACACGGTCTTCTGTAATATTGAAAACCCTTTGCTGAATATCCAAGCAGCTTCTTCAGTTCTACCAAAGAACCGGAGAAGCTGCTTGAATAAGCAGCAAAACATCTTTACCATTACAGAACGAGGGCAGTTGAATGTGATTAACTTCTGATAGCTAGTACTTATAGAGAATGCATGAGCATAAATTAAAGAAATTGTAGTTCAGATTTTTCACATTTAGATTCCACACTATAATTCTTGAATTGTTTCCTTTTATTTGTCTACTCCAGTGCCTTTTCGGGAGACTCCAACTTACACAAAGCGTAGACGTGTTGTGAGCTGTGTGGGTCTCTCATCCCCACGTTTTCTGCAGCGGTCTGCCAGTGATAACAACCTCAATTCAGATGGAGCACATTACTCTCCAGTGCCCTCGCTTCGCGGTCTACCCCCCCAGTTGCTCTCCCAGGGCCCTGAAGTCTCCGGTGGTGCAGCAGTGGGGGATAGTAGCCTTGCGAGCACTGCCAGCTCCCGCAGCACCCACAGCCGCTCTCCATCATTACATCGCGCAAGAGAAGAGAGGGATGTTGACAGCCACACACTACGAAGAGGACGAGGAAAGAGCAGGTGAGGGGCAATGTACTTTAACAACATCAACAGCCTAGTTTAAACTGTGCCACAGAAATATTAATTCATCCACCTATTAAGATACTTTGTGGTGTCATAGGTCAGGGCATAGAGCAGTTTTAGAGACTGAAATGCAAAGGCAAGTCTGAGCAGAAATACCATCCAAAGTAAACATGTCACAAACCTAAGCAATTCAGACATCATATGATGAAAATGCTAAGCAGAGATTATTTTTAGTGAAAAACAGAATGTTAGTAGATCCAGAGATATAGGCAGCTGAAGTATATATTTATCCTGTAAATGTTGAGCTTAGTTCCATACTTCCCACTTCCTAATCCTTAATATTGATTAGTGGGATTGTCCATCACTAGGGCAAGCAATAGAGAGTATTTAGAGGCATAAGGGGCGAAGACCAATCTCCACTTCTACAGGTTTGCAAATAACTTTCAGCTACCCATAGCTCTAAATATACTGATTATTTTGACTTTGACTGTTGTCACTGAAGATAATCTCTGCTTATGATTTTTTAATCATATTCATAGTCTGAATTGCCCAGATTTGTGATTTAAAATGTCTTTATAGAAAGTATTTGTCCTGATTCCCTTCCAGCATGGCTTTTTTTCCTGTGAATTTCTTTGCCTTTCTTACTGACCTTGATTATATATATTTATTCACAGTGCACCTGTAATGAAAAGCTGCAACATACCATTTGAAACCATTATGTGCCAGAAATGTATCCAAATGTAATTCTGGTGTAGGAGGTAGTGTAGGAAGCAAACAGATAGGTGATTGAGATTGTAGGCAAGTGAAAACGTTAGTAGAGTTGGGTGTAATGAGGTTTTACTGGCTAGAAATGAGACATGTACTGCATGTGCTTCTTAGGTCTCATGCCGTCAAAAATACATGTGTCAAAACACATGCGTCGAGATGTCAAATTAGGTGTCAAAATACATGTGCCCATATGAGTTTGGGGCTAGGTTTTAAACGCATCTGGAATCATGTAATGTTTTTTGTTTTTCTATGGATGAATTCACACAATATGTTCAGCAGCTTCTGGGTGCATTTAGTCTAGCTGTGTTTGCTTAAACAGGAAATTTGTGCATCCAAGAACGTGTAGCCTGATTTTCTGCAGTTAAAGGCAAGTAAATGCGTGTAAATGCATGCAAACACAAGTACATGTAGATGTAGGAGAAATGGATGTGGTATAAGTTTGGGTATACTTCTCACATTAATATCTCCTGTGATAAATGCAGGAGGCCCGAGTGCATGAGGCCTTATTGTCCTAGAATGAACAGGGTAACTGGCTGAGGTAAAAAGCTTGCAGTTTTCTTTATTTTAGGCTTCATTTACACAAGGTGTGTGAAGGACTGGTTTTTGATGTGCCTGGAGTTGTGAAAGAAGTGTGCGGGCTGCTCATGTAAGTCTATGGAGGCGCAGGAGTTTTATGCCCTCACCCGCTGCTTCTCACATCTCTGAATTTTGACATTGACACACGGATGATGTATGGCCTCGGATGCAAAGATTTTGACTCTAGGTCCATACACCGTCTGTGTGCGACTGTCAAAACTCAGAGCTGTGAGAAGCGGTGTGTAATGGCACACAGCTCCTGCGTCTCCATAAAGTTACATGAGCTGCCCGCACGATTCTTCTTGCAGCTCTGAGTGCATCAAAAACTGACCTTTCACGCTGTACAGAGCAATGCCCCGTGTAAATGAGGCCGTAGGGATCTATTTACAGACATCTGGCACCATTCCTATAAATGCCTGAATGCTTCTGTTTTTCGAGCTTCTGAGTACATTGTGCAAGTGTCCACCAGAGGTAATTGTCCGCACATATCTGCACATTCACCCTCCAAAGAAAACATCATCTTTAAATGACACTTTACACATTACAGCAAGGGCAGAAGAGTTCAGATGGTTTGGACACAATGCCAAACAACCGAGTCTGTGCCCTTAGTGAAATAAAACATTTTTTATTCTGGTCTTTGGAAAACACCTTGCTTGCAGTGTTAAGACTCTATATGTGATCCTTGAAATGAATAGCTATATTATAATAATGCTTGACTGGACAGTTAATTTAGAAATAAAAGAAAAAGAGTATTACTCTGTTTTTTTTTTATTTCTCAGTAAATTCTCACTGCTTACAGAAGCAAAAGCAATGGCAGACAGGACAGGAGACACAATGCTTCTCCAGGCATCTGTGCCACATATTTGTAGCTGTTCAATATAAAAAAAAATGTGTTCATGCTTTGCCTTTCATTGCTGAATACTACATAATTATGAGAGAACTATCCTATTCACTCTAAATGTATAGGAGAGGTGCTAGTGTCCCTGTCTGGTCCCTACAAGGTCGGCATTTCCTGTGTATATTGGAGTTTAGGAGCTGCCATTTTACATTAGAATCACAGTGAAAGGTTATGTCATGGTTTTATGTTTCCCTCACTGTCTCTAAAGACTTATGAGGCTGCAGACAAATTGAGGTTTGTGTATAAGTTATTATCAGAATATTATATAAATACATAGTAGGTAAGGTTGGAAAAAGACACAGGTCCATCCAGACCAGTTTAGGTGTGTGTGTCAGATTAAGTTATCTAGTCTAAGAGTATACATATCCCTGTATGTTGTGCTCATCGAGGAAGACTTCTAGAAGTTTTTTTGTATGTTTAGTCAATGCTTCCAGCTGTTACAACTACCTGGGGAAGTGACTTCCAAAGCACCTAAGATTAATCAAGTTGTTAATGCCCTTACAGTCACCATTGATTTACTTGTAGATAGCAATCATGTCCCCCCAAGCACCTCCTCTCTCAGGTAAATAAGATTGCTGAATAATCCCTCGTAGCTGGGGCCCTCTAGCCCCCTAACTAACTTTGTTTCCCTAAACCCTTTCTAATTCTAGGACATCCCTTCTGCTAAAACTGAACCACATACTCAATATGTGGCTGAACCAATATTTTGTAAAGGGGTTAAGAGAATCAATTTGTCCCTCGCATAAATACCCTTTTTATTGCATGAGTGATATTAGAAAGAGTTCTTAATATGAAAAGGAGTAGGATGGTATGGAGGGAGGGGGGGAGACCCTTTTCCACTAGATTCTAACACAGGTAATGTTTATATACATTTCACTTGCTTTACATGTTTGAGCGGGAATTTATATCATATATATTTTTTTAATACAAGATCAATTTTAAATTCATAACAGGAGCTCAAAAAGATTTATTGGTAGGAAAGCAGGAAATTGCACGCTGATGAGGTCCGATTGCATCCATCTTTATTAAACTTGTTCATAGCACACTGCAGCCCTGCCTAGGACCAGCTCTCTCTAACAATTCATCCAGTACAGGCTTAATGAAAGAGTTCTCTGTGATCAAGCCCATATTGGGTAAAACATTAGAGCTGTTTCTAGGCAGGGCCGCACTGTGCTATGTAGGGGTTTAATTTGGATGCGATCTGATGCCATCAGTGTGTGAATTCCTGTTTTTCTACTGAGTTCATAGATCATGTTTGGGCTCTCTTTGGTCGGCATCCAGAGTAGGGTGGATTTTCACACAGGCTTGAAGCGGGACATCTCCCATGTCTATTAAGAACATTTCTATTTTAAAATATCAAACGACAAACAAAATCTGAACTGCTTTTGCCCCCACAATGCAGCTTCCCAAATGCCTGCATGTCAGCTTAGTATTCCTTCTCATTGTCCTGAGTGTTCCTCACTGTGACAGGACAGTATTGAATGTTTGGAGGTGAGGACAGGTTCTTGACTCCAGAAATTCAGTGTAATATGTGCAAATTAGTGCAGCCTGAGATTAGGAGAATGGGGGCCACTGAGAAGGAAATCTGGCCTGAGATACTGTATTTTGTGTCATGGTTTAGGTGAGTTTAAGAACTTTAGGGAGTCAGTGTAATAATACAGTATATAGTTGTTCCCCCTGCCGCCTTCTTTTCTACTGACCTGAACCAAATTTGAGTTGTTTGTCCATATTTATAGGATGACAGTGAGCTATTACATGGAAAAAATATATATTTAGTCCTTCAAGACAATGTAAACAGTGTGTTAAAGGTCCTATTTTCACTTACATGTGGAGTTTATGGGGATGGCCCCCTCATTCTACTACATAGAGGAGTTTCTCGTAAGAAACAACACTAGCATTAAAGTGAAAAAAGCCTTGTAAAGCACAGCATATTTATTTTATTATCATTATTCCTATTATTTACAGAATGCACATAGTAAGGTATGGTAATAAGTGCACT